>NW_021630036.1:120487-210801 GCF_900700375.1 Denticeps clupeoides | reverse complement strand
GCCCCAATTTCATCATACGAGAATTCACTGTCTAATCTGGGGAAACACGAAGAGAAACAGTTTCATTCTGATGGAAATTTCTGATGGCTGATTTCTCAACAAAATGATCTAGACCGGTTGGGGAAACGCCGCTACTCATAATGGCAGAAGCAGACGAAATGAATTTATCCATTTCAATTCACTGGCTGCGTTAGCTGTTCCTGTGTATTTTATAGTACGGTATGTTCCTTGTGCTAACAATAAAACTATTACCCTGCACAGTATGGTGGAAATCGAGTGGAGTGTTGCTTTGAACCCAGCTACATTCCTCGATCCCATGTGATGAAAACAAAATGTCCATTAAAAACTCTGCATTCAGTCCTACAATTTTCACAGATTCAGCTTCAAAGTCCCTGTATGTCCAGGATGACTGTCCTTGTCACTAATGTTTGTAAGTTGTGTCTGGATAAGGGCGTCTGATAAATGTATGATTTATGACCATTTGAAGTCATCAGTATCAGAGTAATTAATGACTTTCCACTAAAACTGTATGTCAAATCTTGACCTAAAATTAATTGATTTAACCCGTAAATTAAAATTAGACCTTGTACTTTTTACTTTTGATACTTAAGTACATTTAAAGACAAATGCTCTTGTACTTTGAATGTAAATGGAGGATTTTTACTTTTGATGGAGTAAAACGCTGATAAACCGTCAGGGATTTGAATTAAAAAGCACCAGCACGTCTGCCTTTTTAACACAGCTGGTGCTATTGCACTGGCGTCAGCCTGATGCAGTACGGTGACAGTCGGAGGGTCAGTCCATTTAATAAAAACCGACATCAGCCAGAGCATAAATATTCATCTGTCAAAATATTCATTCTTTCAGTAGTACATATAGGTGAGTATAGAGAATAAGCATGCAAGTATAAAAAACGCTGAAAAACGTGTAAACAGAGACTGTCATTCTGAATTTTTACCACAGAAAATAAGGCCATAAATATAAATGAATAATGAACAGTTTTGAATGATGTGATCATTCAGTAATGCAGCCAAGTCCCACAAACGAATCAGCCAAAACTAAAAAAAAAAAAAAACTAAACTTTTTATTAACCCAGAAGGGGTGCCCTTTACTCACAAAAGTAATTCTCTTGATCATGGAGTGAAAGTGATGCCCTGTTTCTAATTTTGCTGATGATTTATGCTGTTGTTGATCCTTTCGTGGCTCTGGATGAGCTTTGTGGGATTCATGTTCCAAAAAGGAACATGCCCGGCGGCCTAGTGTCCGTCCGCAGGTTAAAGATCTAACAGAAAGTGGATTTTTGCTAAACCTTGTAGTGCCTTTTTTGGACAGTTGTTGGTCTTGGTACTTCTATTATCTTTACTCCCACATATTCCACTGATTCCTAATGGTATTAAAACTTGTATGGTGGCCATATTTTTGTATGTCCAGTGAAAGTCCCTGAAAATGTGTTAAATTATATGTATTTCCTGTAAAAGTTAAAACCAGGACACTGGCTGCAGGAAGACGTCCACGAGGTAATCCAGCATGGCTTCTAACAAATTCTGTCTTCATCAAGCATTTTATTCCTGTGCATGTCCATGGTGCAAATGAATTTTTTTGGTTTTGTGTGAAGCACAGCAGGTGCCCTGAAAAAACAAGAAATAAAATAATAACCATTTTCTCTCTAGCCCAGAAAAATCCAAACACATTTTATGTCATTGGCTGGAGAAGACAGTTCATGTTGTTCACGTAGATTTTTTGCTGACATTCGTTATTGTTTATGGCAACGCCCTGGTTATGAACGTCACGGAGGCATTATTTCTAACCGCTGAGAAAGAGAGTAAAAAAACACGGCGGCTGCAAGCCACCCATGGAAACTCAGAATTTTTAAACAGTCGGTAATTTACTACTTTTGCTTAGCTGTATAATGCATGAAATTTAAAAGTGGCATTACATTTTAAGACTATTCATGCTACCGTGCAGTTAATCTCAAAACGGGTCCTCATTATTGGTCCCAATAATCAAAGAATATCTTGGCCCCGGAAGGTGCAGTAAAAAACAACCTGCGTGGCCTGTTGCATGGCACGTCGTGTCTTTTTAGATTTCGTTTTGTGCATCTCCGATTTCTGATTTCGAAATGTTTGTGCTGCATGATCCATCGGCTGCAGGCCGAGACTGCGCATCGCTGTACCGGTGCAGGACTGGTGCCGACGCCCTGGCGGAGGAGGGCGCGGGCACCATAAAATGCGCGAATGCGCCGCCTGTCATACACGCGTGTGCGTGTTAAAATGAGTAGCTGTCTGGCCCGTGAGGCCTGCTGCCTGTCAGCTGGTTTGTCTCTTCGCAGTGTGGAGATCCACAGTGACCACAGCAGCAGGGGAAGATTTAAGAGTGTGAGCGCCTGTGCGTACGCGTTACGACCGGTCTGGCATAATTAGTCTGCTGAGTAAGCGCAGCCGCGTGTGTGATTTCTTTTATGCGCATATTTTTCCTATAGATGTGTACTAGTTTGCATGTTCAATATTCTTTATTTTTAGCAATAGAAAGCAAGCTTTTTCCGATCGTGTAATTAGCATAAAGGGGTTTATATTATGCACACACATGCATCACTGCACAGTTTTACGGTGTGTGTGTGTGTGTGTGTGTGTGTGGGGGGGGGGGTAATGCCCGTGCATGCTGTAATTCTCCCTAATTCAGGATAACAAACACCTCTTTTCACCGCGCCGTGCTGTTTAACAGGACTTCTACCTCCCTCTGTTCAACTCGCTCAGCCCTGCTGTCTCACGGAAACATGTGGAACCGCCTTGTAGGCGCATTTTTGCCCGGTGCCCTTGGAAGCGCGAGTCCTCATGCTGATTTCAATTCCATAACCTTTCAGATCAGACCGTAATTAGAACAAATGGCTCGCACATGCTCCCATAATGCCATCTCTCTCCAGCGGAGCCGTACGGCGAGGGATGCCGGTGTGTGTGTGTTATATTGATAGCAGATTTCCCAGCCACATATGACATTTTGTTTGACCTCATGTCTTGGTCTAGTTTACAAGATTTGACTTGTTTTGATTTGGTTCTTCTTCACCTTCCGGAAACGTCTCGCCATGTGTCAGTATTTCCTGCAGCAGATAAGCGTCCACCAACGACTAAATCCCTGCCTGGAGCGCCGAATCTTCTTATTATCAATTATGCAAAACCGCTCGAATAAAACAGCACGTTCTTCTTCCAAAGCGCGGCCGGCCCGTGGCAGAGCCAACATGGCGTCCGGTGGCTATTAATGCGTCTTATTATAAAAGGAAGAAGCCCTCGTAAATGACCTGCATAGAAAAGACAATGAAGTAATAATAATAATAATAATAATGGCGCCCCGCCTGCCTTCCTCCTCCACTACGGCAAGACAACCAGATTCAGGTAACTACATGTTTATAAGAGGCTCCCATGTAAATGTTCTAATGTTCTAGGCGTCTCCTCCGCTCTTCCAAAACACAATGCAACAAGGGGAATGTTGTTCTAAGCGGTTCCTCCGGGCTGCCAGGCCATAACGCAGAACGCTGTTCCTTAAAACGGAATGTTGTCCCAGGCCGCGCTTCCTGTCCCTTGATCTCCTGGAGCGCTTTCCCCACCGGGTCTCTGGCGGTCGGAGCCAACCGCGCTCGGCTGCCAGGACGTTATTATTCAGTTTTTCTTGAGCGCAGGGAGCGGGCTGGGGGTGCGCAGTGGGGGGGGAGGGGGGTGCTGGAAATGGCTGAGAGGGCGGTTCTGTGGCGCGCTTTGGAGGTGTGAGATGGAAAGATGTCTGTCTTTGTTATTCAGATGTTGGAAGCGCGTCGGCGCGCCTGTAAACCGCCGGAACATTAAAGCACCTCAGCCGTGAGCTCCATGGTCAACTGTCATTAGGTAGCGGGCCGAGGGGCGGAGCAATCATTTTTAAATGCGCTCCACGTACGAACCGGGCCGGCCCGTCAAATAACACTTTAATACCGGTGACAAATGGCGGCCGCTCGGACTGAGCTGGAAAATGGCGGCTCCGTGAACTCCTCGGCTGGATGCGGAGCGCTCATTTAACCGCGTTCTGCCTTCGCCGTTCCAGTCGTCTAAATATAGAACGTGTGAAAAGAGGCGGGGACTTATCACCGCTCCGAGCGCGGACATTTTCCACGCTTCTGACGGGAAAGATTTGTCGAAATGACTTTACGAGGGCCTACGGACGCATGGCGAACGTTGGCTTCGGTCTGGCGTACCGGAGTAAAGCGCTCTCTATGTTGAGGAGAAGAGGCGTACGGAGCCGGCGGGAGGCTCGGCTGTCATACGGTTTTAAGAATGAGGAGAAAGACGCGGACACACACACACATCTTGCTGGCAGATGTGCAGCGGCCACAGGCACATCAAAGCGCTGCTCTCAGACCAGCGCGGGCGCCGACGCCAACCGTAAAACAAGCACTCACTTCAGCAGGAAAGTACCTCGTCTCTCCAGCGTTCCAGCGCCGAGAACATCGTGTGGCTGGTGCTGCTCATCAGAAAACATCAGAAAGAGGCGTAACCCTTTACGGTCGCTCGCTGGCGGAATCTGGTTTGAATTTGCGCCCTGCTTTATGCTTGTCCCCATGGCTGGCTCAGATCATTCCTTAATTACATAATGAGCTAATTGGTTTGCCGTCCTGTACGGTGGACCTTCTGCACGCAGATATTGTCACTTTTATTGGAGGAAAGCAAGAGATGAGACTGGCCAAGTCTCTAAGGAGAGGACTTAGAGGACACACACTGCACACACACTGCACACACACTGCACACACACTGCACACACACTGCACACACACTGCACACACACTGCACAGTCCCTCCTCAGTTCCAGCTCTGGATCCAGCATGATGCCCCATTTTACACTCTGAGGAGAGGATCTGGATCTTGGATGCCCATGGGAGGCTGTTTTGTGTGTGTGTGTGTGTGTGTGTGTGTGTGTGTGTGTGTGATTGAGTAGGTGTGTTTTTGTGCAAAGACAGAAAAGCTGCGATCTGCCCAAGTCTAACACACTTTCAATCATGTCTTATTAACTTCCCTCCCAGCCTCCAGCATTCTGTTGCTCTCCCATCAAACACACACACACACACATTCTCACGCTCCCCAACTCTCTCACAAACACCACAGATGCTCCTTACTGCTGTGTGTGTGTGTGTGTGTGTGTGTGGGAGGAAGTAAAAAATGAGAGATCCATGCAATAAAGTGTGTGTGAGTGTCTGTATAATGTGTGTTTTTCAATTACAGATTTGTTGAATCATCAGATTTCTTGACAAAATCCCTCTTGCTGTATTCAGGATCACATTGTGTGTGTGTGTGTGTGTGTGTGGGTGCGTTTTTGTTTATGGAGAGGTCAGGGGTTCGGGAATAAAAATTAAAAACTAAAGCAAAGGGGTCAGGGGAGAGACCCCCCCTCACACACACACACCCACACACACACACACGCCCTTCTCCACATCATTCTGACCTCTAATCATCCCTCCATCCCTCTGATCAGCTCCGCCGCGACTGCTTTCCTGTGTTTATAGATGCTGTGGACGGCGGGGGGCTGAGGGCTCTGGTTCATTATTCAGCCCCGCGGCATCATGGCCCCAAACACACACACACACACACACCACACCAGCCTCACCCCTCCACCTTAACTTTCAGAACCTTCTCCAAACTTCTGAGTGATGTCCGTTTCAGAGTCCAAGTAAAAAAAGCAACATAAAGCAGGACGTTGTTCCTGAACGTTGCAGCAACTCGTGGAGAACGTAAGGCGGGTGTTGTGAGAACGCGCTGATCTTTTCTGCATGTTGTAATGTGGCAGGAGGTTGTGTGGAGAGGTTTCTGCTCTTTAAACAAATTTCATTTGCTTTATGGGACTTTATAGTCCTGTTTAAAAAGGTTTGTGCTGATTTTACCCACAGGCTCTCTCTCTCTCTCTCTCGTCTGCTTTATTCCTTTTCGCCCATAATGGGCACCCATAATGCATCTCCCGCTTTCCTGAGAAACGTTTTTTCCGCTCATGTGTGTGTAATTTCGGTTCATAATAAAGCCTGGCAGCGCAGACTCAGTCACTGAGGTGTGAGGTGAGCTAATGCATCTCTCCAAGGTTAATGAGCTACGAGGAGACGTTCTGTCAATACACACAAACACACACACACACACACATTTACAGCATTCATCCAGAGCGACGTACAATCGCACAAACCTACACAAACTCACAACTTCAGCCACTCGAACAACATTCATTTACTCTCAGTGGCTTATAATGGGCTTCACACTTGAACTTTTGAACTCCCTCAAGTCCTCTGTAGACCAAGGGTTAGAGAAGACACCTTGGAGCCAGGACATCCATCTCCTGTAGGAGGAGGGAAACCCCCACTCGGTCCTACCTGCCTCCCTCCACCGACTGATTGCCTAACCTTTCATGTGTCCCTCAGGTTTATTAGCACGGGGAACATGCTGAACTGTGGCACGCAATAAAGATCTGAGACTTACGGAATGTGAGCACCTTGTTGGGTTTCCGAAAACCTCTCCGCGCAACACTGTGGTGCTTAAAAGAGCTGAACTCTGTCCTGCATTGGAGCGGAATGATTTGTGAAGAGCCGTTTGATTCTAATTGGCACCCACATATGCGGGTCCTTTGGGGCCAGTTGAAGAAACCCTTGTTAAGGGGCGCAGTTACCCCTTGCCCTTAATTACTGACCTAGGACCAGTTTTTCTTATTTTTCTCCCCCTCCAACTTGGAGAAGTGGTCCTCCGCCCCTGTTCCCAGATCAGCTCTTTCACCCGTTCCCTGCACCGCACCAATCAGGGTGGCAGAGAGACACTGACCCCAGACCAGGGCGGCCTGGCCGGGTCCCAGTGACCGCTGCGTCTCCCCGGACACCCATCTGGTTCCCATGCATCACCCTGTCTCCCTGCCCCTCGCCGCACCCTGGCTTTAAGCGCAGGAATAATTGGTCTCCCAGATGGGAACAAGATGTGAGGGTCTGCAGAGGTGGGTTAGTGCTAAGGTCACACACACACACACACACACACACACACACACACACACACGGTTACAACATGATGTGCACATGCAAATGCGTGGAATGACAGGCGGGAAAGACGGATACGCTCTCAGAATATACAGAGGGATGCTCAGAAGGCCACGTGCCGACCGGTACACAGAGCTCAGTTATAATCATTACTGCAGGAGCTTTATCAGCGAAGGCAGCCTAATTACTGCAGGGGTCAACAGAGGTCAAACAGCAGAGAGAGGCTTATTCCACATGGCAATTTTGCACCATAAATATGCTCTGTTTGTTAAGTTGATGGAAAGACATGGACTATTAGTGATCATGGAAAGGAATAAAAGTTTGAGCGAGAGGTTCTAGAACGGCCCATTTCCTGCTTCCTGTCTGAATGATGCTGCCAGCAGGGCCACAGGCCAGCACATCAAAAGAAGCAGAGCCAGCAGCACGGGCAATTTGTGTGAATTAATAGGTGAGATCCTCACACCACTTGCCTAGTGGTTTGAATGGCGTAACATGCTTCTGTTGGCTCTGTGGATGGGTGCATTTCAAACCTGAGCAGCAGAAAAACATCAAAAATAAAAGTGCAATATTCATGGGTGGCAAGAGGGTGACATCCACAGATCTCTCTTAAACGATTTTTAAACTGAATAACGTGGAAAAAAGTGCAGTCAATCTTTCATTTCTGGAAGAAATTTGGTCAAAAAGACCAAATTGGCAGGAATGCTCTGGAGAATTAATCTTTTTCACTCATGTAATTGTCACTACAGAGTCCTAACGCCACATCTTTGGAATGAACTAGAGAAGATGTAAAGCAGAGGATAGACGCTCATAAACATGCATACAGCTCACTAATAATATAAGAAATTTACGGCACCCTTTAAAGAAAGCAGTAAAGAGCCGCGCTGGGCAGGAGCAGAGGTCGGCTCCGCCCTGTCCCCCGGAGGTCATTCCAATCAGAGCAGAAGAGCAGATATGAAGCCGGGGCGGAACAATGGACCAGCCTTCCTTCGTTCGACATCTTCTCTGCTCCCGGTGGATTTCACGCTGCTTATCACTCACTTAGTTCTCGTATTAACCTCTGGCCTTCCTAAACACAGAGGGCAGGAAAAACAGCCCGAGGGGAGGACGGGGCGCCGGCTCCTTACGGACAGAAACTCGGAGCAGGAGGGTAAACAAATTAGCACCGTACTTAAACAAGCTGAGTGGTCTATTTCCCCTGAACGCCACCTAAAACACTCACATCTCCCTCCATCCATCCATCCATCCCATCCATCCCACAGTCTGAAACGTTCGCTTCAAATCGACATATATACAGACAAGTATAAATGATCATTCCATATTATGAATGATACTTACCAATAATAACAATTCCATTCTAATAAGTTGTTCACATCGTAAAAGTGTGGCGCCATCTGCCATGGGCAATTTTGTGCTTTTCTTCTGCGTTTCTCTCTGTTTAAAAAAATCCAATTCAGAGGCACATTGTTGCATGATATAAAACTTTATGGACATTATTCCAAACCTCCGTCGTAATAATTAAAAAAATTCTCACCCTGCACAGATAAATACTTCAGTCTTCAGCTGTTTCAGCATGACTGACACATGCAGACTAGAAGAAAATGACAATAAAAGTGAAATAAAATCCAGCCCTTTTCATTGAAAAGGCGTATTACAAACCTCACTGATACAGACTCGGTGGTCACTGTAGCCACCACTGTCGTACCCAAAATCACCTTAATTCTAACATCCTAGAATGTTTAGCTTGATTCTAGTCATTGATTTGTCCCTTTTTACCGACATATTGGAGCATTTTCCTGCCTGATCGTATCGTTACGATGCTGATCCAATTACAGACTCGCAATTTTCTAGTTAAGGAAACAAGCGACATTTTGCCAGACACTAATTACTGGAAACAATAACTTTATTATATTTCTCATGTTCATTTCAAAACAGGCACTTTTGCAGTACCAGCCCCGCTGGGGTCCTTCCCGGGGTCTTGAAACGTGGCAACTGCAAGTTCGGAATCATGGCGGCGCCCTGACGCGTTTGGAAGATCGTATCTGCGGATCGTCTGGAAATGTCGTCCTGGGCCGGTTTTACTGACGATGAGCTGCGGAGGATCCAGGAGAAAGGTACCGAACCGGATCGTCATTCGGATATCAGCAGCGGAACCGAGTAAAGGCGTTTTAAAGAACAGGTTCAAATGTTATTAAAAATGGCGACAGTTCGGTCCGTCGCGGTCTGTATGAGCGCAGCGTTCCAAATCGTCCCAGAATATGACGCTGTTTTAATGACCGGAACCGATTACTGGAGACAAATTTTAAACTTCCAACACTGTTTCACGTCATTTAATTAAAGGCTGAACAACACGTCCAAACCGCGATTTTACACCCAGAACATCGGGGACGCGGTCAGATGATCGACAGCGATGGTGCGGTGGGGAGAACGAGGAGCCTAGTGGGCTAGTAGGGTGGTGGTAGTAACCTAGTGGGTAACACACTCGCCGATGAACCAGAAGACCAGGTTGAAACCCCACTTACTACCATCGTGTCCCTGAGCAGGACACTTAACCCTGAGTGTCTCCAGGGGGGGACTGTCCCTGTAACTACTGGATAAGGGTGTCTGGTAAATACAGGAATGTAAATGAGGGACGACGCAAGTGTGGAGAACGAGAACTCGCCCCAAGATTTTCCTTTCCTCTCAAAAATTAGCGAGTGGCGTAAAAATGGCCGTGGTTTTCTTAACTCTTGGTGAGTTTGGTGGTGTCGTAGGTCTCTGGACACTCGAGCATAAAGAGATCTGCTTCCTCCATTCCTGCTTTTGTTCGATTGGTCGGCAGTTCAACAGTCTCACATCCAACATGTGTATTACATTTACATTTACAGCATTTATCAGACGCCCTTATCCAGAGCGACTTACAACCAGTAGTTACAGGGACAGTCCCCCCCTGGAGACACTCAGGGTTACTTGTCTTGCTCAGGGACACGATGGTAGTAAGTGGGGTTTGAACCTGGGTCTTCTGGTTCATAGGCGAGTGTGTTACCCACTAGGCTACTACCACCATATTACCGAATTGCCTGTATCGCTCTCTAGATACTGGATCTAAATTCGTACAGTAAAACACATATTTCAAGGCCGCTGGCGATGCGCTGATGTCCCTGTAAGACAGTCATGCTCAACAATCAGATGTGTCCCATGTTAAAGCCACGCCCACTTAAACACATTTCAAGGACGCTCACTGTCAACTCGTATGCTATTTACATATTACACGTCATATTACAGTTTTATTACACAAATATACATACATGAGAAGACCCGGGTTCAAATCCCACTTACTACCATCGTGTCCCTGAGCAAGACACTTAACCTTAAGTTGCTCCAGGGGGGACTGTCCCTGTAACTACTGGTTGTAAGTCGCTCTGGATAAGGGCGTCTGGTAAATGCTGTAAATGTATGACGTGAAAGTGACGTGATTGTCATTGTGAGACACTGCAGCACAGCACACGGTGACTCAGTGAAACATGTCCTCTATTTAACCAGCACCCTCGGTGACAGTGGGCACCATGACAGGCAGTGTGTGGGGACGGGACCTCAGTGGTGCCTTGGCGGTTCAGGACTCGAACCCGCAACCCTAGGCCACCACTGCCCCAAAAAAATATAGATATATATTTAAAACCACAAATGAAAGTCCAATCGCAATATTTGTCACGACTCAAAATGTTTCTGCCCTGATGCACTTTTTTCCTTGAGTGTGTAAAATTGTGAATCAGTGTTTGCTTGTGTGATGGTCCGCTGCCAGATTCCCCCTGTGCACGGCGCTGCGAGGGGGCGGGGGCCCGCAAAGCGGCTCCCACCAACCGGACCCGCTGCAGCGGAGAAGGCGCTTCAGCTCCCGGCTGCGCCGGAGGGGGCCCCGGCGCCTCGGTACCCCGCCGAGCAGCGTCTAGGCTCCGCCCAGCATCCGGCTAAAGAGCTGGATAAACGGCAGATAGAAGAGTGAGTAGTTGTGTCTGCGGTGGTGGTCAGGTGTCCGGCGTGCTCACGCGCCGCGTCTCCGTGTGACAGATGGGAGAAAAGTCTTCTGGAGCAGCTCCAGCTGGAGCAGCGCTTGATGGAGGAGGAGAACAAGCGAAAGAAAGCCTTCCTGACCAGACCATTGCAGAAAAGTAGGTTGAAGCCGGTCGGCAGCTACCGCTGGAACCGTGACGGGGTTTCAGGAAAACCTGTCCCTCGCCCTGCACGCAGGTCCAAGCAGACGCAGGCCGAGGCGGTGAAGCTGAGCGCATCCAGGAGGAGCTGCAGGTTCTGGACGACTCGGTGTCCAGCGACATCAACATCCTGCGCGGGCTGATCGAACAGGCCAGCCTGGAGTACTCGCCGCCGCCTGGTACGTTCTTCTGGGAATTCCGATCATCAGAAAGGATGTTAAAAGAAGTTCATGCCTCTGCCTCCCTCTCCAGGAAGCGCTTCGAGAAGGCGGAGGCGGAGTACGTCTCGGCCAAGATGACCTCCACCACCGCACGGAGGTGAAGGAGCGGCTGACGGAGCACCTGTGTGCCATCATCCAGCAGAACGAGCTGCGCAAGGCCGGCAAGCTGGAGGAGCTGATGCTGCAGCTGGAGCCGGGCTGCGCAGACGGTCCCCAGGGCCCGGACCCCTCGCGGGGACTCCGCCTTCCTGACACCACGGACCGACTCCACCTGAGAAATGGAATAAAATGTGTTCTGGGGGCCGTGCAGATGCCACGGCTACCGTGGAGAAGCAGATCCGCTGCAAGCGCAGTTTCCTCCTCCCGCTTCTCGTGAGACAGGCCGAACTGGCGCTGGGGAAGAAGGAGGTCCTGCACTTTTCATTTATCACTTGTGTCTGTATTTAATGGTTTGTGTGTGGGATGTGGAGGCGGCTGGCGTCCCTCTGACACTAATATGTATTTTTATATGCACATTATTGGATGCATTAATTGTTTTATGTATTTTAAATATATAGTTTTTTTTTGTATTCATTTATTTATACGCGTCAGTTCACATTCAGTTTTATTGGTGTAATTTCAACAAACAAGCACTTTTATAATCAGCTCCACATAAAATATAGAAGTCTGCTGTACTCTGTCCCCATCTGATAAAAAGTAATAGATGCCAAATACGGTGCACGTAGTGCAACAGAGGTAAGTTTAAAGTGACAAGTGAGGTAGTTGGTAACGTCCCCGCTGGTCCCATCTAGTCCCTCCGCCAAGGTCTCCATTTATCCCTCAGTTATGGCCTGTGGCTCCACGCAAACCCAATTCATTCTTTTTCAGATCACTCGTGAGTCGTGGAAATGACACATGAACGACTGAATCGTTGACGTAACGTCGCCACCAGACTCCCGGGGACCTGGCCCTGATTTATGGGGACCCCGTCTCCCCAGTAACCCGAGCTTTTTACGGGATAATTTATTAGTAGGAGGGAATAAGCGAAGGGAGTTGACCGTTTTAATCCCATTTTAATATAAAAAATAAACAAGTGCACTAGCAGCAATACTGTAAAATTAGTTTTTTTATTTAGATGCTTACTTTTTACGGTGCACAGCTTTTAGTACGTAGTGAAACAAATGAAAGTCTTTTTAATTTTCCCAACAGCTGGGGACTTTCTAAAGGTGTAAAACATGGCAATAATACTATAATAAAAGTAAAAGTAATAATCCAGACGTTCTAAAAGAACTGGCTGTCGGTTTCTCCCAACTCTGTTAAATAATGAAGTAAAAGTCTACCGACTCAAGTCTGCGGCTCAGAGTCTCTTTCTCTACACACATCATGTCAGGGTTCCGTGAAAAGAAAAGAACCGTGTCCTCTGTATTTAACCGTCACCCTTGGTGACAGTGGGCACCATGACAGGCACCCGGGGAGCAGCGTGTGGGGACGGTGGTAGTAGCCTAGTGGGTAACACACTCGCCTATGAACCAGAAGAGCCAGGTTCAAATCCCACTTACTACCATCGTGTCCCTGAGCAAGACACTTAACCCTGAGTTGCTCCAGGGAGACTGTCCCTGTAACTACTGATTGTAAGTGACTCTGGATAAGGACGTCTGGTAAATGCTGTAAATGTAAATGGGACGGGACCTTCATCAAGGGGACCTCAGGGGCAGGTTGGCGGTTCAGGAGTCGAACCGGCAACCTTCTGACTACGAGTCCACTTCATTACCCGCTAGGCCACCACTGATCCCGATAGGAAGGAATTGCTGCAATAAACGCGT
This sequence comes from Denticeps clupeoides, assembly GCF_900700375.1. Classification (NCBI taxonomy): domain Eukaryota; kingdom Metazoa; phylum Chordata; class Actinopteri; order Clupeiformes; family Denticipitidae; genus Denticeps; species Denticeps clupeoides. Next base: position 197,576 of record NW_021630036.1, on the reverse strand, counting down.
TAGTTAAACCAGTATTTGAAATGTTGTTTTTAATAAGAATAACTGTACTTATATAAACGGCGGTTTAGTTTGTAGTTTAGACTTTTTCTCAGTTCTGTACATGTTAAATATGTTGGATTTTTTTTTTTTACGTTCTCTCAGGCCAGATGTGTTTTATAGCCATACATTTATCATCATTCAGAGTAAACATGGGATATGTTACCAGCAGAATTTATAATTCATCACAATTCTCACTTTATTAGACTAAACATTTAGGTTAAAACTCGTAACAGAGATCTTAATACTGAGTTTGTAAATGGGAGTGACCCCCCCAGGAAGGACCCTGATCTCCCGCCATTATTAGCGCTCCTCTCCACTCAGACATGGTGCTCGGACGAGGCCGGAGGGAAGTAGTGCGGGGGAGAGTAGTACAATGTAGGGTAGGTGGAGTGGGGTAGTGTGGGTGGAGGGGGTGTGGTGAGTGTATTGGGTGGGGTGGAGTAGGTGGGGTGAGTGTAGTGGGTGCGGTGGGTGGAGTAGTACGAAGGGGGTGGGGTGTTGTGGTGCCGGATGGGGTGGAGTGGAGTAGTGGTGGGGTGGGGTGTTGTGATGCCGGGTGGGGTAAGTAGAGTAGGTGGGGTGAGTGGGGTAGGTGGGGTGAGTATAGTGGGTGGGGTGAGTGTAGTGGGTGGGTGGGGTAGTGTGGGGTGGGGTTAGTGTAGTGGGTGGGTTGAGTAGTGTGGGGTGAGTGTAGTGGGTGGGTGGAGTAGGTGGGGTGAGTATAGTGGGTGGGGTAGGTGGGGTGAGTGTAGTGGGGTGGGTGGAGTAGTACGAAGGGGGTGGGGTGTTGTGGTGCCGGGTGGGCTGAGTGGGGTGAGTATAGTGGGTGGGGTGAGTGTAGTGGGTGGGTGGAGAAAGGGGTGGGGTGTTGTGGTGCCGGTGGTGTGAGTGGGGTAGGTGGGGTGAGTATAGTAGGGAGGGTGGAGAAAGGGGTGGGGTGTTGTGGTGCCGGGTGGGGTGAGTATAGTAGGGAGGGTGGAGTAGTACGTGGGAATTTCGGGGCGTGTGCGGGGTTTCCGGGGGGAAACCGCTAATTGAAAGGATCACGAGCCAATCAGAGCTCTTAATTATTGCGTTGGTGGGAAAGCGCTGATGAAAGTGGAGATGAAGGTGAAGTCTGAATGAAATATTAATGGTTTTATTGTCCTGTTGAATATCATAACTGCCGTGTACAGAAGCTTTTTTTTTTTTACTTTCTGAATTAAGACGCTGATTACGGCGAGAACAGCAGTAAAGTCCAGTTACTACCAACCCACATTAAAACATTCATATAAATCGCTCCGTATAAGAATGTTGTGAATATAAATGTTATTAAAGGCAGAATTAAAACCATATTGCTGGTTTATTTTATCTTTGATATTTCAGCCCCGTATCGAGTGACCTGGACTGTCATCTGATTTAATAGATGTAACTCATTACAACAAAAAAACAAGTGCAGTTTTTATTAAAATAATATTATAATATTTAGGGCCACAATGTTGGATTATGGTACAAAACATTTTTAATAAAAAAGAAACGAAATCCTTGTTTTTTAAAGCATAATTATGATTATTGTGGTTGTTTATGTTAGAAATGTACTGTAAGAACATTTATGATGGAAATAAAAAATTATGGATGAAAATGTCAGATTCGTTTTTTTATTTAGATTTAATTGCCTTTTGTTTGTTTTTTAACTAAACCTGAAACGTCGTCCAAAAAAGGTCAAGCAAATCATCTTTTTCATGAGCTTATTTGAGGTTTCCATTCACTGTACACACACACACACACACACACCACACACACACACACACACCATACAACACATATACACACACCATACACACACACCACACACACATATACACACACACCATACACACACAATACACACACACATATACACACACCATACATACACACTACACACACACCACACACACATACACACACACATATACACACACACCATACACACACAATACACACACACATATACACACACCATACACACACACTACACACACACCACACACACCTCACACCCCCATATCCACCCACACACATACCACCACAATCCACACACCTACACACCACCACCCCCACATAACACCAACCCATACCACACACACCATACACCCAGCCCATACACACACACCTACACACATACACATCTACAAACCACACACACACACTCCACCTCCCCTACACACTACACACACATACACACATAAACACACACACACGTACACACACACAACATTTAAAATCTCTCTCCTGGCACCAGTGATGGTTTGTAGGCAGGAAAAGGGAATGCAGAGAGAAAACTAATGATGAAGGAGGGAAAAAAGAAACCCTCTCCTCCTCCCCTCCTCTCCTCCTCTCCTCCTCCCCTCCTCTCCTCCTCTCCTCCTCCTCTCCTCTCCGTCCCAGCAGCGCCGCTTTAATTAAATACATGGAAAGAAGGAAAGCAGCACATCTGGTTTCAATCTGTTTCCCTTTGATGGCATCAACTGTTCTTTTCCCAGATCTGCAGGCTGGAAGCTGAGGGACGTCTGTGGCAACGAACACCCCCTCACACACACACACTCATACACACATACACACTCTCAGACACACACACACACACACACTCAAACACACTCACGCACACACAAACACACTCACACACACACACACTCATACACACATACACACTCTCAGACACACACACACACACACACACTCAAACACACTCACGCACACACAAACACACTCACACACACACACACTCAAACACACTCTCACACACAAACACACTCACACACACTCACGCACACACACAAACACACTCTCACACACACACACACACACTCTCACACACACACCCACACACACACACTCTCAGACACACACACACACCACACAACACACTCACACACACAACCACTCACACACACACACACAACAACACACTCACACACTCACCCCACCCCAAACACACTCCCACACACACTCCAACACACTCTCCCCCACCACACACACCACACCCCCCACTCACACACACATAGTCTCTCTCTCACACACATACACACACTCATACCACACACACACACACACACACAAATGCACTCACACACATAGTCTCTCTCACACACACACATACACACACACACATACAGAAACACACTTAAACACTCACACACACCCTCTCTCAAACACAAACACAGTCTCTCTATCTCTCTCTCTCACACATACACACACACATTCACACACACACACACACACACACACACACACACACACACACACACACACACACACACACACTCCACCCCACTGGGGGGGGGGGGTCAGATTTTATTTGCACCGGAAGCCAAGAAATGGGGAAAAATTCTCAACTGACGTCACCCTTTTTATGTAGGTAGAACATCATTATTACACACTGAGTAATCTGCTCTGCCTGGTGCATTTATGATTATTCATAAATAATAATAATAAAAATGAGCAACGTGCACACACCAGGAAATAAACTCTAGACATCGGGTTTGTGATACAAAAGTGACCATATAATTCGATCCCAGCATCCTCAGTGCTGTTTCCCTCTTTTAAACTATCAAGGTGGAAAAGGTTGGTGTGTAATAAGCTTATGTAATAAACTGTAGTAATAAACTGATGTTATATGAATGATGCATTAATGCTCCTGCTGTGATTAATCGTGATTAACCGCAGCCCAGTCAAATCGATTTTTTGCACCACTGATCCGACTTTAGACACCCTGTACCTACAAGCAGATCGATCGAGAATAATCAATAATCGATTTGATTCTGCCTCTCCGGAGCGATGATGATGACGGGCTGGAAGGAGGATGAAGACGGCGGGTCTGCGGAGCGTCACATGCGTAATTATGGCGCCAACTCGGTCCCCGCGCGCAGCGTGCCAGAGCGCGCGCTGTTTCAGTAGGTGTGTGTGTAGTGTGTGTGTAGTTTGTGAGTGTGTAAGTGTGTGTGTAGTGAGTGCGTGTGTAGTTTGTGAGTGTGTTAGTGTGTGGGTTGTGTGTGTGTGTAGTGTGTGCGTGTGTAGTTTGTGAGTGTGTAGTGTGTGCGCGTGTGTGTGTGTGTGTAGTGTGTGTGTAGTGAGTGCGTGTGTAGTTTGTGAGTGTGTTAGTGTGTGGGTTGTGTGTGTGCGTGTGTAGTTTGTGAGTGTGTTAGTGTGTGGGTTGTGTGTGTGCAGTGTGTGCGTGTGTAGTTTGTGAGTGTGTTAGTGTGTGGGTTGTGTGTGTGCAGTGTGTGCGTGTGTAGTTTGTGAGTGTGTTAGTGTGTGGGTTGTGTGTGTGCAGTGTGTGCGTGTGTAGTTTGTGAGTGTGCTGTGTGTGCGCGCGTGTGTGAGTGTGTGTGTAGTGAGTGCGTGTGTAGTTTGTGAGTGTGTTAGTGTGTGGGTTGTGTGTGTGCAGTGTGTGCGTGTGTAGTTTGTGAGTGTGCAGTGTGTGTGCGCGCGTGTGTGAGTGTGTGTGTAGTGAGTGCGTGTGTAGTTTGTGAGTGTGTTAGTGTGTGGGGTTGTGTGTGTGCAGTGTGTAGTTTGTGAGTGTGTTAGTGTGTGTGTAGTGTGTGTGTAGTAAGTGCGTGTGTAGTTTGTGAGTGTGTGTGTGTAGTGTGTGTGTAGTAAGTGCGTGTGTAGTTTGTGAGTGTGTGTGTGTGTAGTGTGTGTGTAGTAAGTGCGTGTGTAGTTTGTGAGTGTGCGTGCGTGTAAAGGGTGGAGTAAAGCAGGCTGCGTGCACGCGCATTCCCCCCCGTGTTTTTGGGGAGTTTTGGCGGCGACGCGCTCTCAGTCTCGCTGTTTCGGACCCTGAACGCAGCTGCCGGTCACCGCGCGTCCGTGCGCGTTTAGCGGGCTTGTTTTTTGGTGTGAGTTAGTGAGTTAGTGAGTTAGTGAGTTAGTGAGTTAGTGAGTGTGTGAGTTAGTGAGTTAGTGAGTTTGTGAGTGTGAGTGTGTGTATCGGCGGAGGATCGGTGGAAGTGGAGGGAACATGAGCCGCGCCTGAGCTCCGGTCCCCGGGTTCTGGATGCTGTGTGTCGGCCCGACGCTCCTCTCCTCTCCGCTCTCGTCCTCGTTCCCGTCAGGAGCCATTTTCTCTCCGCGTCATGACGTCCAGCTTCGCGCATCTGATGGACCGACAAGCCGCGATCTCGTCCAGCCGCCTGGAGAGCCCCGTCACGGCCAACCTGGACACGCTGCAGGCCAAGAAGAAGTTCTCGGTCAGCCACCTGCTGGACCTGGAGGAGGCGGGCGAGATGGCGGCCGTCCAGGCGGAGGACGGCGTCGGAGAGCCGGGCAGGAGCATGCTGGAGTCCCCGGGACTGACCAGCGGCAGCGACACCACGCAGCAGGAGAGTAAGGAAAAGAGGCTCCTACTCACACTTTACTCACATTCCAACCCCGATAAGGTGCTAGTAGGCTGGAGGGCGAGACACTCGGGTTCAAACCCCACTTACTACCATCGTGTCCCTGAGCAGGACACTTAACCCTGAGTGTCTCCAGGGGGGGACTGTCCCTGTAACTACTGACTGGAAGGCGCTCTGGTAAATGCTGGACATGAAATCATAGGCCTGGACAATTTAATAATAACAACCATAATAATAATAATGACAAGTCGTTACAAGTCGTTCAGTGAAGACGTCTTAAAAGATGAAAACGGGACCCGCGTTCCGAATATTCCAAAATATTTCAACACAATCATCTGTCATAATTACGTGCATCCGCGGGACAGGCGCTTATTACTGCAGAACCCGCGAGAACCCGGCAGAACCAGGGAGAACCAAACTTTAAAAAAATTCCAGAAACGAAAAGAAAAATTTCCAGAACATTACATTTTCATTTTCATGATTTATTTATTGAAACAAATTAATTTCGTTCGAAAACATCACGGCCTCTTCTGTCTAGTATTTTTTAATTGCATTTTTATTCCACCTTTAAAATACGCCGAGAATGTGATTATTAATAATCGGGAAAACATGTTTCTTCTTTTTAAAATTGAAATAAAATTAAATTAAATATGAAATGTGTGTTTAGGGAATCGCTGCGCTTTCAGCTTCTGGGTTCAGCGCGTCGGAGTTAAAAAGTGAACGAATTAAATTCAAAATCAATTAAAAAAAATTATAATAATGATGTGTTTATTCCTCCCGTTGATCGATTTTTTTTCCTCCCCAAAAATGTAAAGAATAACGGAATATATTTTTTAGGAATAATAAAAAAGAATGTGCGGGGAAAACCATTTGTGTTGGGGTCAGAGCTGCGGGTTAAATGTCAGATGTGGCGCCACTGGGGGACCCGGATGGGGACTGGGTGGATGAGTGGGGGTGGGTGGGGTTCCTCCTCGCGGTATTATCACATTTTAATTTAAATTAATGTATTAATTTAAAATACACTGCGGCGCTGCCCAGAAAGCGCCGGAGTTTCTCGGTTTCGATTTTAAATCATTTTCATCAGATTATTTTCTAATCCCGTTCGCTGCGTTCGAATTAAAATTTTTAGTTTGTTTAATCTTTACAGTTTGCTGCTCAGGTTTGAAGAGGGAGAGATGATCAGTGGAGATCACGTCCAGTTTACTGTTGCTCTCTGGTCCATTTGGCCGCTTGTGTTCCCATAAAACGACCCCATAAACAACTCCACCCTACACCACCCTACAACACCCTACACTACCATACTCCACCCTACAACACCCTACACCATCCTACTCCACCCAGCACCACCCTACAACACCCTACAGCAACCTACTCCACCCTACTCCACCATACACCACCCTACTCCTCCCTGCACCACCCTACACCACCCTACAACACCCTACAGCAACCTACTCCACCCTACTCCACCATACACCAAGCTACTCCACCCTACTCCACCATACACCAAGCTACTCCACCCTACTCCTCCACCCCACACCAACCTACCCGCTCCTCTGGCGTCACGCTGGCATAATTAACAGCGAGGCCAATGGCCAGCGTTTAATGAGAATTATTGGATCGCGGTCGACCGCCACATATTCCCTCAATTAAAAACTCGACCGAAACTCTTCATTCAAGTGGTTTTAGTAAAACGACAACCAAACAAAGAAGTAAACCGAAGTAAACAGGCACCAGAGAACAAAATGTGTGTGTGTGTGTGTGTGTGTGTATTCCTCTTGTTTGTGTACATGTTCATGATGTGATTCTGTGTGCAGATGAGCAGCTGAACTCGGAGGAGAAGAAGAAGCGGAAACAGAGGAGGAACCGAACAACGTTCAACAGCAGCCAGCTGCAGGCGCTGGAGCGCGTGTTCGAGCGAACTCACTACCCCGACGCCTTCGTCCGCGAGGACCTGGCACGCCGGGTCAACCTCACCGAGGCCAGGGTGCAGGTACCATACCATACGGGGACGGTGTCAACACACACGCACTCTATACACGCTCATACACACACACACACACATACACACTCATACATACACGCTCATACACACACACACATACACACTCATACATACACGCTCATACACACACACACACACACACTCACACACTCATACACACACGCTCATACACACACACACTCACACACTCATACATACACGCTCATACACTCATATATACACGCTCATACACACACACACACTCACACACTCATACATACACGCTCATACACACACACACACTCTCATACGTACACGCTCATACACACACACTCTCATACATACACGCTCATACATACACGCTCATACACACACACACACACACACGCTCACACACTCATACACTCATACATACACGCTCATACACACACACACACACACACACACACACACACACATACATACACGCTCATACACACACACACATACACATACACACTCACACACTCATACATACATGCTCATACACTCATACATACACGCTCATACACACACACACACACACACACACACAAGTTCACACACTCATACATACACGCTCATACACACACACACACACACACGTTCACACACTCATACATACGCGCTCATACACACACACACACTCACACTCATACATACACGCTCATACACACACACACACACTCACACACTCATACATACACGCTCACACACACACACACACACACACACACAAATACACGCTCACACACTCATACATACACGCTCATACACACACACACACACACACATACACGCTCATACACACACACACTCACACACTCATACATACACGCTCATACACACACACACACACACACACAAATACACGCTCACACACTCATACACACACACACTCATACATACACGCTCATACACACACACACACAATACATACACTCTCATACACACATATTCTCACACACACACACTCATACACACACAAATACATACACTCTCATACACATATATTCTCTCATACACACACACAAATACATACACTCTCATAAACACACACACTCTCATACACACACACACACACACACACTCATACACACACTCATACACACACACGCACACACACACTCATACACACTCTTACCGGCCCTGTGATCAGACACAAATTCACACGCACGCAGCCACATTGGCTGCAAGGAGAAGGATTCTGGTGAAAGACGAGAATTAGGCTTTTTTATAGATCAAACAGAAAAGAGAGGAAGGGGGGATGTGAGAGTGAAAGATAGAGAGCGAGCGAAAGTGAGAGAGAGCGAGCAAGATGGAGTGAGAGAGAACAAAAGAGAGAGAGATATTGAGAAGGAACACGCACATCTGTGATTAATGTGTCCCAGAGAGTCAGGCGGAGCTCTGATAGAAATTCAGAACCCGTTCCTCATGTCTGCACCTTTAACAACTTTAATAACAGAGTCCTGAGCTCCACACCTTTATTTGTGTGCGTTCACCTTAGTGTGCAAATGCGTGTGTGTGTTTGTGCATTCTATCATATGCAGTGGGGTCTGAGACAACTGCAGTTAAAAAGCAGGAGGAAATAAAGAGGTTAAAGTGAAAACCGTGATTCTGTGTCCAGAGGCAGGAAGGAGCTGGAACATCAGGTTCTGCGCTGATTCATCTGGAGCGAAGGAGTTCATTTCAAAAGTTAGACACATCGTTACGTGGTCCTGTAACGCATCGCCAGGCCACCACTGCTCCAAGTCATCTACATAAACAGACAGATAGATAGTTTACTGATCTAATAAAGATCCCGATTGTGCCAAAATACAACATCTGTTAGCACACAAACCAGAAAGAACGGAGCTGAATTTCATTTTTCACCCCAGTTCGCAAATTACTGGGATTGTGTGTACGTGTGATTTAAAAAATATCATTGAAACATCACAGACCGTGGAGCCACAACTGCATCATATTGACCAACAAGAAAGAAGTTTTTAAAAATGAAGTACGACTACTGTAGCGTTTATTAAAAAGTTGGCCCGCATGCACGAGAATTTTGTAATAATTCGCTGCCATATCAGGTATTTTACAGTGAAATGTTTTGAAATAGTTGTATTAAAAATAATGAAACGGAACGTTTCGACCTGTCCTCCATTCAGGTGTGGTTCCAGAACCGCCGGGCCAAGTTCCGCCGGAATGAGCGCGCCATGCTGGCCAGCAAGAACGCGTCCCTGCTGAAGTCCTACTCCGGTGATGTCACCGCCGTGGAGCAGCCGATCGTGCCCCGCCCTGCGCCCCGCCCCAACGACTACCTGTCCTGGGGCTCCGCCTCCGCCTACAGGTAACACTCCACCTTGTCTCTTCCCGTCGCCAAACGTCAGTGGCCTTTGACCTCTAATAACTGACACCATGTGACCTCTGGCCTCCCGCTGAGTGACCCCTGACCACGGGCTGTTTTCATTTCATTTCCTGTCGCCTCTCTCCCTCTCCTTCTTCTCCATTTCTACCTTCTCTCATGCTTCTGCTGATCCTGCTCCCCTCGGGAATCTGTTGCTTCTGTCTCGATGGCGGAGGCTCCTGTCTTGACTGACAAGCTCACGCGGGAGTCCGGCCGTCTCAGAGGCGATAATCCATCTGCGGCCCGTCCCGAGGTTTCGTCCTTACTGGGCAGGATTTTCTGTGACCCCCAAAAACGCCGGGCGTTTTCATGCACTGTGCACTGATGAACTGATAGTCACACAATAACCGAAGGCTTTAACGATGGTTTATATATTCTTAAGCTGGTATCCCAGGCCGGACGGAGGGCCAATTCGAGTGCCACAGAAAATGCTGCCCACAGAAAGCAAGTACATTTTCTTTTTTCTTCCCTTTCCTGTGCTTTTCCACGTCTGTCTGCCTGCAACCGTAAATTTAACAAGTCTCAGCACTGCAATTCAGCCATTAAAATCTTTCATTTAAAATATCAGCGCGGCCAACTGGGGGACAAACTGAAAGCGCCACGGCCGCCTCGCTGCACGTCAGGAGAAAATCAGATAAGAACGTGAAGGCGGAGAGCATCGGAGCTTCATTATGACGACAGTGTTTGCTTAACTCTGACCACTAGTGTTGTTCCATGTCATTCACCTCGCTTTTCTTCAGAGGAATGATGTAAAAGAACACTTGTGGGCTTTTTGCATTTCTTGTTGTGGCTGGAACAGTCGGATGAGCATGAAGCTATAAATCTTCTCCCTGATTACATTATATGACTATATTGCATGTCCGTTATTATACGGGTATTAAAGAGAGAATTTGAAAATCGTTGGTTTGGGTGCACCCCCACGATGAGCATGTAGTCGATGACGCTGATGTGACGGCTTTTTGTCACGCCTCGGGAGGCAGTTGTGGAAAAAGTGGCACAGTGCTCCGTGATCTCATTTCCCTTTCTGTCCCTTGTTATGATTTGATTTTGTAGATTTATTTTTTGTCATTCTTCTAAATCTTTCTAAATTTGTGGCATGTTGCTCTCATCGTCTCCAGCGCCATGGCCACCTACCCACCCACTTGTGCCAACACAACCTCCGCCGCGGGGGTGAACATGGCCAGCAGCATTGCCAACCTGCGGCTGAAAGCGAAGGAGTACAACCTGAACCAGGTGCCCACCGTCAACTGAGCAGAGGAGAGGCGAGGAACGGGGAAAAGCCGGGAAGCCTGGAGCCTTTTACAGGGATCCTGGGAAACTTCTGAGATTCGAGCTCTGAAACTCCGTCTGGGATTTACTTCACCATCATCATCATCATCATTACCGCCTGTGTCATCACTTTCATCACCATCATGCTGGTTTCATTTCGGGGAATTGCCTGTACAATTCCACTGAAAGTGTGTTTATGGAGACTGAACAGACCAGATCGTGTCAAAGGGCTCTGAGGACCAAATCCGAAGCATGAAATTAGGTGAAAAGGACTCAGTATTTCAGTTTTTCAGTCGATATTTCCTGTTGATGTGTTAATGCTTTTTTACGTATTTTTTACGATCTTCTTTTCAATTGGACAAGGTTTTTTTGTGTTAAAGTTCCACAAATTTGCTAGTGAGAGGATTGAACATTGTCTGAGACAATCCCATACCACCCCACGTCCCTCTTGTCCCTGCGGCACCCCCTGTGTGCTACCGGGAGCATCGGAACATAAACAAGGGCTCCCCCCCACAAAAAAGATGATTAATTTCTTCTCATTTCTACTTTACACCACTGACCGAGTTTTTTTACGTGGTTATTGTGCTTCATACCAGCAAAACTAGTGTCATTTTCTGTTTTTGCAAAACAAACCCTAGTTTCACTTTGTACTTGTATCATTTCTTTTATAATAACAGGCATATATATATATAAATCTAAATATAAATTAATAAACTTGCATCTGAAGCAGTGACTGTGAGGGTTCTGTGCATCGGGACGGAGCCTGAAGCTGTTGCTGGCAGCAGCAAAAACGGATCACGTTTGCATTACAGTGCCAGAATGTGTAAAAGTTTAACAGAAATGTGCAGATTTTTTTTCCATTTTCTGGGGTTTCTGCTGCTTTAGAGCTTTTTAATGTGCTGTTTGTAGGACAGGAACCCCTGACAGGAACCACGGGGGCATCGTGTTTCAAACTCCGCTTCCAGGATTTTAATGGTTAAAACATGAAGCACCCTAAGTTTTGGAAATGTATAAATGCATGGAAGGGCTGGGTCTTGGGGGGGTTAAAACTAGATTTTGGGGTGATAAAGTTTTACTGCTGATTAAAATGCTGCATTTTAGTTACAGGAATGTGAGCACTGTAGTGTAAAATGTTCCACAGCAGGCCTACCAGCATTTGAGGATTTTTCCCAATGTTAAACATCATCCTTACTCAGTTTAACACGTTTTTTTCTTCCCCGGATTGCACTTATTATTGCAAATTCTCAAGAGAAAAAGTTAAACAAACTTAATAAAAAAAAAAAAAAAAAAGAAAAACGGTTCTCCTTTTTAGTAATGAGCTTAGTAAGAGTTCCAGCTGTCCACTGACAACATTATGAATCACCTTAATACATTAAGAGCTCCTTAACATGTACAAAGTACCATAAAACTTGTATTGTTTTTGCTTATGTTTCAATTTTGTGTGTGTGTGTGTGTGTGTGTGTGTGAATAGCCATAACCTGTCATGGCCTGTAATGTCATGTGCCTCTCAGTGGTCAACACCCCGATTACAAAGGGGTTAATAATGTTTTATAATAATAACAACGCAATAAAGATGTCATTACATGCAGAGTCACTGTAGGAGACCATCATTGTGTGCGGAACCGCTGATGGGTTGTTGCTGTAGGTTTGTGTATGTGTCTGAAATGAAAATACCACGGGGAGTTTTTTGTGATGACGTGTGCGTGTGTGTAAATGTGTTGTTATGAACATGTGGTGTATTCGTGCATGTGTGTGTGTTGCTGTTTTAGAGACGATGTGTCTTGTGTCTGTGTGTGTTCTTGTGGGTTCTAGACATGAGGTGTGTTAAGGTGGGTGTAGAATTATGTTGATGTGTGTGTGTTCTTCTGGGTTCTACAGACAAAGTGTGTTAAGGTGGTTATTGAAGTGTGTTGATGTGTTTGTTCTTGTGGGTTCTAGACACGAGGTGTGTTAAGGTGGGTCTTGAATTGCTTTGATGTGTCTGTGAACATTCTTGTGGGTTCTAGAAACGAGGTGTGATAACATGGGTCTAGTAATATTTTGATGAGTTTGTGTGCATTGTTGTGGGTTCTAGAGACAAGGTGTGTTAAGGTGGGTGTTGTATTGGGTTGATGTCTGTGCGCGTTATTGTGGGTTCTAGAGACGAGGTGTGTTAAGGTGGGTCTAGTATTGTTTTCATCTAGCTGTGTGCATTATTATGGTTTCTAGAGACGAGGTGTGTTAAGGTGGGTCTAATATTGTGTTGATGTGTCTGTGTGCGTTATTGTGGGCTCTAGAGACAGGATGTGTTAAGGTGGGTCTAGTATTGTGTTTATATATCTGTTCACGTTATTGTGAGTTCTAGAGACAAGGTGCGTTAAGGTGAGTGTTGTATTGTGTTGATGTCAGTGTTTTCTTGTGGGTTCTAGAGACGAAGTGTGTTAAGGTAGGTGTTGTATATTTTTGATGTGTCTGCGCGTAAGGTGGGTCTAGTATTGTGTTGATATTTCTGTTCGTGTTACTGTGAGTTCTAGAGATGAGGTGTGTTAAAGTTGGTGTTGTAATGTGTTCATGTGTCTGTGTGCATCATTGTGGGTTCTAGAGATGAGGTGTGGTAATGTGGGTGTTGTATATTTTTGATGTGTCTGTGTGTTCTTGTGGGTTCTAGAGACAAGGTGTGTTAAGGTGGGTGAGGTATATTTTTGATGTGTCTTCACGTTATTGTGGGTTCTAGAGACAAGGTGTGTTAAGGTGGGTCTAACATTGTGTTGATGTGTCTGTGCGTACTGTTGTGGGTTCTAGAGACAAGGTGTGTTAAGGTGGGTCTAATATTGTGTTGATGTGTCTGTGCGTGTTATTGTGGTTTTCTAGTGACAAGGTGTTTTAAGTTGGGTGTTGTATATTTTTAATGTGTCTTTGTGTTACGGTGGGTCCAGTATTGTGCTGATATGTCTGGGCGCATTATTGTGGGTTGTAGAGAAGAGGTGTGTTAAGGTGGGTGTTGTATTGTGTGGATATGTGTGTGCATCATTTTGGGTTCTAGAGACAAGGTGTGTTAAGGTCGGTCTAGTATTGTGTGTCTGTGCACTTTATTGTGAGTTCTAGAGATGAGGTGTGTTAAAGTGGCTGTTGTATTGTGTTGATTTCAGTGTTTACTTGTGGGTTCTTGAGACAAGGTGTGTTAAGGTGGGTGTTGTATTGTGTTGATGTGTCTGTGCGTGTTATTGTGGGTTCTAGAGACGAGGCGTGTTAAGGTGGGTCTAGTATTGTGTTCATGTGTCTGTGCGCGTCATTGTGGGTTCTAGAGACGAGGTGTGTTAAGGTGGGTGTTGTATTGTGTTGATTTATCTGTGTGTTTCGTGAGTTCTAGAGACGAGGTCTGTTAAGGTGGGTCTAATATTGTGTTGATGTATCTGTGCGTGTTACTGTGGGTTCTAGAGACAAGGTGTGTTAAGGTGGGTGTTGTATTGGGTTGATGTCTGTGCGCGTTATTGTGGGTTCTAGAGATGAGGTGTGTTAAGGTGGGTCTAGTATTGTGTTGATGTCAGTGTTTTCTTGTGGGTTCTAGAAAAGAGGTGTGTTAATGTAGGTGTTGAATATTTTTAATGTGTCTATGCGCGTTATTGTGGGTTCTAGAGACGAGGTGTGTTAAGGTGGGTGTTGTATTGTGTTCATGTGTCTGTGCGCGTTATTGTGGGTTGTAGAGATGAGGTGTGTTAAGGTGAGTGTTGTATTGTGTGAATGTGTCTGTGCGCGTTATTGTGAGTTCTAGAGATGAGGTGTGTTAAAGTGGGAGTTGTATTGTGTTGATTTCAGTGTTTTCTAGTGGGTTCTTGAGACAAGGTGTGTTAACATATGTATACTATTGTTTTGATATGTCTGTGCGCATGATTGTGGGTTCTAGATACGAGGTGTGTTAACGTAGTTCTAGTATTGTGTTGATGTGTCTGTGCGCGTTATTGTGAGTTCTAGAGACAAGGTGTGTTAAGGTGGGTCTAGTATTGTGTTGATGTGTCTGTGCATGTTATTGTGGGTTCTAGAGACGAGGTGTGTTAAGGTGGGTCTAGTATTGTGTTGATGTGTCTGTGCGCATTATTGTGGGTTCTAGAGACGAGGTGTGTTAACGTAGTTCTAGTATTGTGTTGATGTGTCTGTGTGTACTATTGTGGGTTCTAGAGACGAGGTGTGTTAAGGTGGGTCTAGTATTGTGTTGATGTGTCTGTGCGTATTATTGTGGCTTCTAGAGACAAGGTGTGTTAAGGTGGGTGTTGTATGGTGTTGATGTCAGTGTTTTCTTGTGGGTTCTAGAAAAGAGGTGTGTTAATGTAGGTGTTGAATATTTTTAATGTGTCTATGCGCGTTATTGTGGGTTCTAGAGACGAGGTGTGTTAAGGTGGGTCTAGTATTGTGTTGATGTGTCTGTGCATGTTGTTTTGAGTTCTAGAGACGAGGTGTGTTAAGGTGGGTCTAGTGTTGTGTTGATGTGTCTGTGCGTACTATTGTGGGTTCTAGAGACGAGGTGTGTTAACGTAGGTCTAGTATTGTGTTGATGTGCCTGTGCATGTTATTGTGGGTTCTAGAGACGAGGTGTGTTAACGTAGTTCTAGTATTGTGTTGATGTGTCTGTGTGTACTATTGTGGGTTCTAGAGACGAGGTGTGTTAAGGTGGGTCTAGTATTGTGTTGATATGTTTGTGCGCATTATTGTGGGTTCTAGAGACGAAGTGTGTTAAGGTGGGTCTAGTATTGTGTTGATGTGTCTGTGTGTGTTATTGTTAGTTCTAGAGATGAGGTGTGTTAAGGTGGGTCTAGTATTGTGTTTATGTGTCTGTTCACTTTATTGTGAGTTCTAGAGACGAGATGTGTTAAGGTGGGTCTAGTATTGTGTTGATGTGTCTGTGCATGTTATTGTGGGTTCTAGAGACGAGGTGTGTTAAGGTGGGTCTAGTATTGTGTTGATGTGTCTGTGCGTACTATTGTGGGTTCTAGAGACGAGGTGTGTTAACGTAGGTCTAGTATTGTGTTGATGTGTCTGTGCGTATTATTGTGGGTTCTAGAGACAAGGTGTGTTAAGGTGGGTGTTGTATTGGGTTGATGTCTGTGCACGTTATTGTGGGTTCTAGAAAAGAGGTGTGTTAAGGTGGGTGTTGTATTGTGTTGATGTCAGTGTTTTCTTGTGGGTTCTAGAAAAGAGGTGTGTTAATGTAGGTGTTGAATATTTTTAATGTGTCTATGCGCGTTATTGTGGGTTCTAGAGACGAGGTGTGTTAAGGTGGGTCTAGTATTGTGTTGATGTGTCTGTGCATGTTATTGTGGGTTCTAGAGACGAGGTGTGTTAAGGTGGGTCTAGTATTGTGTTGATGTGTCTGTGCGTACTATTGTGGGTTCTAGAGACGAGGTGTGTTAAGGTAGGTCTAGTATTGTGTTGATGTGCCTGTGCATGTTATTGTGGGTTCTAGAGACGAGGTGTGTTAACGTAGTTCTAGTATTGTGTTGATGTGTCTGTGTATGTTATTGTGGGTTCTAGAGACGAGGTGTGTTAAGGTGGGTCTAGTATTGTGTTGATATGTTTGTGCGCATTATTGTGGGTTCTAGAGACGAAGTGTGTTAAGGTGGGTCTAGTATTGTGTTGATGTGTCTGTGTGTGTTATTGTTAGTTCTAGAGATGAGGTGTGTTAAGGTGGGTCTAGTATTGTGTTTATGTGTCTGTTCACTTTATTGTGAGTTCTAGAGACGAGGTGTGTTAAGGTGGGTCTAGTATTGTGTTGATGTGTCTGTGCTTGTTATTGTGGGTTCTAGAGACGAGGTGTGTTAAGGTGGGTCT
This sequence comes from Denticeps clupeoides, assembly GCF_900700375.1. Classification (NCBI taxonomy): domain Eukaryota; kingdom Metazoa; phylum Chordata; class Actinopteri; order Clupeiformes; family Denticipitidae; genus Denticeps; species Denticeps clupeoides. The sequence goes on along the minus strand of NW_021630036.1, from coordinate 180,721 downwards.
AGTATTGTGTTGATGTGTCTGTGCATACTATTGTGGGTTCTAGAGACGAGGTGTGTTAACGTAGGTCTAGTATTGTGTTGATGTGCCTGTGCATGTTATTGTGGGTTCTAGAGACGAGGTGTGTTAACGTAGTTCTAGTATTGTGTTGATGTGTCTGTGCATGTTATTGTTAGTTCTAGAGACGAGGTGTGTTAAGGTGGGTCTAGTATTGTATTTATGTGTCTGTTCACTTTATTGTGAGTTCTAGAGACGAGGTGTGTTAAGGTGGGTCTAGTATTGTGTTGATGTGTCTGTGCATGTTATTGTGAGTTCTAGAGATGAGGTGTGTTAAGGTGGGTCTAGTATTGTGTTGATGTGTCTGTGCTTGTTATTGTGGGTTCTAGAGATGAGGTGTGTTAAGGTGGGTCTAGTATTGTGTTGATATGCCTGTGCGCATTATTGTGGGTTCTAGAGACGAGGTGTGTTAAGGTGGGTCTAGTATTGTGTTTATGTGTCTGTGCATGTTATTGTGAGTTCTAGAGACGAGGTGTGTTAAGGTGGGTCTAGTATTGTGTTGATGTGTCTGTGCGTACTATTGTGGGTTCTAGAGACGAGGTGTGTTAAGGTGGGTCTAATATTGTGTTGATGTGTCTGTGTGCGTTCTTGTGGGTTCTAGTGACGAGGTGTGTTAAGGTGGGTCTAGTATTGTGTTGATGTGTCTGTGCTTGTTATTGTGGGTTCTAGAGACGAGGTGTGTTAAGGTGGGTCTAGTATTGTGTTGATGTGTCTGTGCGTACTATTGTGGGTTCTAGAGACGAGGTGTGTTAACGTAGTTCTAGTATTGTGTTGATGTGTCTGTGCATGTTATTGTGGGTTCTAGAGACGAGGTGTGTTAACGTAGGTCTAGTATTGTGTTGATGTGCCTGTTATTGTGGGTTCTAGAGACGCGGTGTGTTAACATAGTTCTAGTATTGTGTTGATGTGTCTGTGCATGTTATTGTGGGTTCTAGAGACGAGGTGTGTTAAGGTGGGTCTAGTATTGTGTTGATGTGCCTGTGCGCATTATTGTGGGTTCTAGAGACGAGGTGTGTTAAGGTGGGTCTAGCATTGTGTTGATATGTCTGTGCGCATTATTGTGGGTTCTAGAGACGAGGTGTGTTAAGGTGGGTCTAGTATTGTGTTGACGTGTCTGTGCATGTTATTGTGAGTTCTAGAGACGAGGTGTGTTAAGGTGGGTCTAGCATTGTGTTGATATGTCTGTGCGCATTATTGTGGGTTCTAGAGACGAGGTGTGTTAAGGTGGGTCTAGTATTGTGTTGACGTGTCTGTGCATGTTATTGTGAGTTCTAGAGACAAGGTGTGTTAAGGTGGGTCTAGTATTGTGTTGATGTGTCTGTGCATGTTGTTGTGGGTTCTAGAGACGAGGTGTGTTAAGGTGGGTCTAGTATTGTGTTGACGTGTCTGTGCATGTTATTGTGAGTTCTAGAGACAAGGTGTGTTAAGGTGGGTCTAGTATTGTGTTGATATGTCTGTGCGCATTATTGTGGGTTCTAGAGATGAGGTGTGTTAAGGTGGGTCTAGTATTGTGTTGATGTGTCTGTGCATGTTGTTGTGAGTTCTAGAGACGAGGTGTGTTAACGTAGGTCTAGTATTGTGTTGATGTGTCTGTGCGCGTTATTGTGAGTTCTAGAGACGAGGTGTGTTAAGGTGGGTCTAGTATTGTGTTGACGTGTCTGTGCATGTTATTGTGAGTTCTAGAGACGAGGTGTGTTAACGTAGGTCTAGTATTGTGTTGATGTGCCTGTTATTGTGGGTTCTAGAGACGCGGTGTGTTAACGTAGTTCTAGTATTGTGTTGATGTGTCTGTGCATGTTATTGTGGGTTCTAGAGACGAGGTGTGTTAAGGTGGGTCTAGTATTGTGTTGATATGTCTGTGCGCATTATTGTGGGTTCTAGAGATGAGGTGTGTTAAGGTGGGTCTAGCATTGTGTTGATATGTCTGTGCGCATTATTGTGGGTTCTAGAGACGAGGTGTGTTAAGGTGGGTCTAGTATTGTGTTGATGTGTCTGTGCACGTTATTGTGAGTTCTAGAGATGAGGTGTGTTAAGGTGGGTCTAGTATTGTGTTGATGTGTCTGTGCATGTTTTTGTGGGTTCTAGAGACAAGGTGTGTTAAGGTGGGTCTAGTATTGTGTTGATGTGTCTGTGCATGTTGTTGTGGGTTCTAGAGACGAGGTGTGTTAAGGTGGGTCTAGTTTTGTGTTGATATGTCTGTGCGCATTATTGTGGGTTCTAGAGACGAGGTGTGTTAAGGTGGGTCTAGTATTGTGTTGACGTGTCTGTGCATGTTATTGTGAGTTCTAGCGACAAGGTGTGTTAAGGTGGGTCTAGTATTGTGTTGATATGTCTGTGCGCATTATTGTGGGTTCTAGAGATGAGGTGTGTTAAGGTGGGTCTAGTATTGTGTTGATGTGTCTGTGCATGTTGTTGTGAGTTCTAGAGACGAGGTGTGTTAACGTAGGTCTAGTATTGTGTTGATGTGTCTGTGCGCGTTATTGTGAGTTCTAGAGACGAGGTGTTTTAAGGTGGGTCTAGTATTGTGTTGATGTGTCTGTGCGCGTTATTGTGGGTTCTAGAGACGAGGTGTGTTAATGTGGGTGTACTATTGTGTTGATAAGTCTGTGCGCGTTATTGTGGGTTCTAGAGACGAGGTGTGTTAACGTAGGTCTAGTATTGTGTTGATGTGTCTGTGCATGTTGTTGTGGGTTCTAGAGACGAGGTGTGTTAAGGTGGGTCTAGTTTTGTGTTGATATGTCTGTGCGCATTATTGTGGGTTCTAGAGACGAGGTGTGTGAAGGTGGGTCTAGTCTTGTGTTGATGTGTCTGTGCGTACTATTGTGGGTTCTAGAGACGAGGTGTGTGAATGTGGGTGTAGTATTGTGTTGATAAGTCTGTGCGCGTTATTGTGGGTTCTAGAGACGAGGCGTGTTAACGTAGGTCTAGTATTGTGTTGATGTGTCTGTGCATGTTATTGTGGGTTCTAGAGACGAGGTGTGTGAAGGTGGGTCTAGTATTGTGTTGATGTGTCTGTGCGTACTATTGTGGGTTCTAGAGACGAGGTGTGTGAATGTGGGTCTAGTATTGTGTTGATGTGTCTGTGCGTACTATTGTGGGTTCTAGAGACGAGGTGTGTGAATGTGGGTGTAGTATTGTGTTGATAAGTCTGTGCGCGTTATTGTGGGTTCTAGAGATGAGGCGTGTTAACGTAGGTCTAGTATTGTGTTGATGTGTCTGTGCGCGTTATTGTGGGTTCTAGAGACGAGGTGTGTTAAGGTGGGTCTAGTATTGTGTTGATGTGTGTGCGTGTGGAGCTGTAGCTGCCCACACTTGTGTAGTTGTGATTGGCAGGCAGGTAGGAATGTCGCTCTGGAAAGAACCTCTCTGATTGGCTGCCTACGCACGGCAGCGCCGGGATTTTTCAGTATCGGGTTGCGTTTTACTTTTTTCTCTCTTTCTTTTTTAACCGAATCTAATTTATCTTGCGGCTTCGCAAACCGAGTTTAACCGAATATCACAAAAAGACTCCGAAATTAGAAGCGCTTACGGCAGCGCCGAGGATTTTCTCTCCAGCTGTTTGGCTGCTGGGGGACTCGTGGCCGGGCCTGACTGGACTGGTGCCGCTCTGTCTGCCCATACGGTGCGTGAGTGTGCGAGTGTGTGTGGGTGTGAGTGTGCGAGTGTGTGTGTGTGTGTGTGTGTGTGTGTGTGCTTGTCAGCCTGTTCTTTGGAGAGTTTATCTGTACAACAACTGGCCTCATAGCCAAAAACCTTTTTAGATTTTTAGTTTCGTGTCGTCTGATCTAATTTGTCTATTTAAAAAAAAGATGATGTTGTCACCACGCACCATCAGCCACGTCCTGTTTCTATGGTGACAAGGCCACGCGTTTACATGCAATTCAAATGCAATCGAGAACGAATCAAGAAGGAATTCCAGATTGAAAGTATTTTATAAAGTCAACATACAAATTGTAATTTTGAGGGTTTTTTTATTTCTTATTTAAGGCGTTTGCTTGTTATTGCTAACAATGATCCTTTTTTAGAGTGAACTGGATTTACCTGCAGTTCAAGTGCTCATTTCGGCTTTATTTGTGTGTGTGTGTGTGTGTGTGTGTGTCGTACACGAGTGCAGAATACGGTTTCACGGTGAAAAGAGTGATTTTTCCCTCTAAAGGGCCGACGTTTGTTTAAAGGTTGAGAAATAAATCTCCTCCGTTAAAACCCTACATTTATAGAGTTCAATAGATCACAAAAAACTTTATTTTTACAAGCACATTTATTTATACGGAGATGAATTGTGTGGCACGGTATTGATGGTATTGTGTGTGTGTGTGTGTGTCAGTACCGGCATCTCGTCTCACCTTTCACCACAGGGTCCTGCTGACCTGAAGTGTTTCCATATGTGCAGAGGCTCTGACCCCAAACACACACATACACACACACACACACACACACACACACACACACACACAGGCTCTCGATATCCTCATAGATGACATACAAGTTGTGTACACACACACACACACACACACACAATACGGCTGTGTGGATGACATACAAGCAGCTCACCCCCTCAGCAGCACATATGGAGCCGATTATAGGGGAGACAGTCGGGGGAGTGTGTGTGTGTGTGTTTGTAGGGTGGAGGAGTGTATGGGTGTTGTTTTTTAGTTGTTGTAAACCGTCTCTAGGTTTCTCCGTCTCCCTCGCAGTGTGTGAGTGTGTGTTGGTGTAAAAACCTGCCCAGCTGTTAACACCGCATGGTCAGAACTGTTCTGCAGATTCCCAGAACCGATGAGCACACACACACACACACACACACACACACACACACACGCATGAATCATTGTGCTGAGTGTGTGGACGCGTGAGTGTGAGGACGCGTCTCCATCTACAGGCACCTTCTCGCTGCTCCAGGCAGGGTCGTGCAGGGCCCTCAGTCCAAACATCTTGGGGTTAAAGGATTGTTTTACCCCTTAAGCTGCGAATTTTAGCAGGTCCAGAGCACAGCGACGCCCGCCACGCCCAGGGCAACGGTTCGGGAGACCATCTCCGCGCAGGAAATGAGGAGACGGGGTCTCTTCTAAAGTTAAAGACTCATTTATACGGGACGTTCTGTTCCTCGCCCCCCCCTGACTCGGTTGTTCGTGCTAGTAACAATGCGGTCTGGCCAAATGGCAGCGTATGATTCTGAAATCATTTTGTGCGCAATAAACGGTCGCTCGCATTTTCAAACATTTCTGGGGCCTCGGAGCCTCGGAGCCTCGGGGCCTCGGAGCCTCGGGGCTGCGCGCTTTTTCATTTCAGCTCCGACGTATGAAATCACCGGACGCGTTTATTCCCCGGCAGAGAACTATTTAAAGAATTTGCCCGTTTCAGGGCTCTTGTATTTATACGAGCCGGAGCGCGCCGGGCGTTGGGTTCCTGCGGCTCCGAGTGAAGCACATGTGCGTGCTGGCGCTGAACGGTGACAGCTTTCAACTCGCCGCTACACACACACACACACACACACACACACACCGACGCATTCACGCAACCCGCAGCTGCACGGCGACCTGCGCACACGTGCGGCCTGGAACCATCTTTTCAGTATCGCCGCTGGCAATCACTGCACAAACTCCACAATTAAGCAATTAATTCAAATAAATGAACACCATCAACGCAACTACACAACTGGCTGGTGCCACAATTTGCGCCGCGTGATATTTCCTCATTCAGAGTCAATAGTTTTAGATATTAAAGCAAGTACTAAACATAGGAATTAATCACAATGAAAAAATCCTTTACACTGACCCACACCCACACACACACACACACACACAATGAAAAAATCCTTTACACTGACCCACACACACACACACAATGAAAAAATCCTTTACACTGACACCCCCCCCCCCCCCCCCCCCCCCCACACACACACAATGAAAAAATCCTTTACACTGACCCCCCCCCACACACACACACACACACACAATGAAAAAAGCATCTCTCGCCTGGCATTTTAAGAATCCAAATGAAGGACCTCCCCCGGCCGCCTCCTTTTTATGATTATGATTATGGGGAATGTCTGAAGATGGCGGCTGCGTTCACACATTCTTTTTGATGCCAGATGCCATTTAATTTGTTTGCGCAGCAATTTTAATCCTCATTAAGTAAAGAGGTCTTTTCAACACACACACACACACACACACACACAGCTCGAAAGGACCGACCCTCCTTGACTTATACTCTGTTTACGTTTCAGCTGAGGTCAAAGGTCAAATCCATATCAACATATTTATACTGGCCCGAGGCAGTGCTGACAAACTGGCAGAAAGAATGTCTGAAGGAGGAACTGGAACAACAGGTCACTGTTTCAGGACCAGCTCTCCGTCCAGGAGTGTCCTTATCACACCACACAACACAACTGTTCCCAGACCTGTCGGTAATGCTGCTCCGGGGCAGGGACGGGAGGGCTGGCCCTCTGACGCCCCCTGCTGGAACATCACCTCGGCCAGTGGGGGCCCATCCCCAGACCCCAAACCCGGCTGGAAGAGGAGCCGCGGCGCGAGTTCTTCTGTGGGAGAGTGCGTGTGGTGAGGCCCAGTCAGTGGTGGGGTTCGTTTGGCGAATGCGATCCCGCCGCTCGCTATCTGAGAAAGAATGTGACGGGCCCGCCGCCTCTCGGCCGTTACGGCTGCGCTGATGGAGCAGAAGGAGTGTGGAACGGGACTCTGGCTTGACCTTCGCGGTTAGCAGGTCGCTAATTTAAGCACAACAACTTCCTGGCCTCATTACTCTTGTCTGCATCGCACGGGTGACAGACGTCCCAGCGGCGGCAGGACTCCCCGACGGAAACCGGCCTCGGACGGGGCCCACGCCCGGCCGGGCCCAGAGGTCAATGCTGGGCCCCTGGGGGCCGGCTAAAACGCCGGGACAACGCAAACATCTCAGGTCATGTGACTCCCCGGGAGGAAATGCAGATGAAAAGGTCTTGTTCTTTGGTTTGTAGAGGAATCCTTTTCGGCGCTGAATTGCTCACTTTCATCTTAATGTGACAGCAGTGAACAGTTCACACAGGTTTCAAAAGTCAAACCAGACGCTAAGATGCTCTTTGACCGTTTCCAGCCTGTGTTGCGCCATGGAAACCTTCCTGTCTGTTCGGAAACTTTATCATGTATCTGCCATGTGTATCGTTCAAATTAGTAATGCAATAGAGGAAAAAATTTTTTTACAAAAATGATTCTCGTGATATATATATAACAAATGTAACATATAGGAATCTTTTCCTTTCTGGGTCATGAAAATGAGTGATCTTTTTCACAATATTCATATTCTTTTTCAGTGTAATTGGTGCTTGTTGTAGCATTTATGATTATTTATTATAATCTGCCAATCAGTGGCAACAAGTGCAGGTATCTTTCTGTCCTCCTAACATCCCCAACCATCCAGGAGGAGTTCCTAAACATTTGCACATTCAGGTATTTCAATGTATTTAGGGAAATGTTAGTTACAGGATTGCAGGATTTTTGATATGCAATTATAATAACTGGTTGATAAATGAACTGCTTTTAATTGACTGGCTTGAATAACAAACGGCAGGTCGGTGTCATAACTGAGACCTTTAATGTCCACATCTCAGCAGGCAGCAGAGGCAGCCCTGGCTGGAAAATCTGCTTTCTGTTGCTTTTTCGCTTTATTTTCCCCCTGCAGCTTTTTAAAAAGTCTCCCGTTACACAGCGAGAGGCGGAGGGCACAAATTCTCCCCGAACTTCAAATGGAGGAAGTTTCAGCAGTGATTAATCTTTATTAGGCCAGCGCGCCGGCGCGTTATATCTTCTGAAAGCAGTTGCATGTAATGAACGAGGCGAGCGCCCCGGCGGGAGCTCGATTTCGAATTTTTCTTTCCCCCTTTTCATGCCGCTCTGTCCGGGCTCAGGGTTTTGAAGCTGGTGGTTTTGCTTTTCAGGAATGATTTGTTCTTTGTCAGAGGCGCTTGTGCGCCGGTCTAGACTGTGACCTACAATCAAGGCCTGAGGACACGTTGAGGCTTATATACGAGGGACAGAGTTCCATTCACCACCTCTTTATCAAGGTGTTTGTGTTTCACATGGAGGTTTCTGTGTTCTGAGGGAGTTTTAGGTGTTAGTTTATGTAAGCCTGATATCTTATATTAAATTATACTATACGGTACTTCTGTATTTGTATATGTTATTTAATTCAATTTGTATTAATGCACGTACCATATATTGCATTTTTTTATGTGCTTTCAACACATAATGAATTTAATCTAACAGCCACAAAACTGCAACACACACACACACACACACACACACACGCATATACACACACTAATGGAGCTTGTCCGCTGGGCTGGAGTGGACCCCAGAGTTTATTTTCCTCAATTATCCATTTAGCACAAGTGCTGACCTAAAGATGATACGCACACTGAGCGGAAATTAAATTATTTCCGTTTTTTAACAAAGGCCTTAATCTTAATGGCTGCTTATCTGGATAATGTTCCACGACGGACGGCCTCTTTCTGTTCCGACTGACTCCCCTGTAACAGCGTAAGAATGGAATAATCTGACAATTGATCAATTTCAGTTTAATTTATGTCTTGAAGTTGGGTTATTTTTACAGTACATGATTTGTTCATGTGAGTATTAAATTACTTTACTTTACTTTACTTGGCAGACGCTTTTATCCAAACCAGCATTTTTTCTTTTGGTTTCCATAGATTTTGAGAATATTTACTGCTAAATGGTGCCGTAATATATGTTCATATGTGACAATATGCAACCAACTAAAACCAAATGAAAGTTTTCAGTGGGATATGATGTGATAAAATATGTTTTCCACATTAACAATGACATCACTATTCTTTTCAGGTCAGTTCTCTGCGATACAATCATGACATGAAAAAAAAATCATTTGATAAATGCCATAAATGTACAAAATTTGCCTTAAAATGCTTCATTTGTTCCATGACTATAAAGAAATATTACTTTCTCATATAAAAAAAGACTTTGATTTATCAATTTGGGAATCAGCACCATAGACAGCTCATCCTCATTAATCATAAAACAGTGTAATAATGTACTGATGGTTTAGAAGGAATTCTCGTCAGGGAGTTAATGCATTAAAACCCTCGATCATCACGGGACGGGTTCGGTAAAGTTCCAGACAATGGAGCTAGACGGATGGATGAATGGACAGACGACTGATAATCAAGGAACGAGGCGTCTGTTTTTAATTAAACTCTTCTGTGTGTGTATGTGTGTGTGTGTGTGTGTGTGTGTGTGTGTGTGTGTGTGTGTGTTAACAAGAGTTTCCTGGCCCAGAATCCAACGGCTCTGATTAGACTGATTAAGATGTGACCAAATCGGTGTGTCAGGTCATTTCTGTCACAGTCCCTCACAGTAAGACACGTTGGACACTGAACTGGTTCTTACAAATTTCTGTAGTCCTTGCACACTCTTGGTTATTTAAAACAGGGGACTAGTGGTCTCATGTACACACTCACACTCACAAAGTAGTAACAATACATGACTGAATATATCCATAATATATGTTTAAGATGTATGTACCTGAGTAAATGTACTGTGTGTGTTTCTGATTTCACCCACTGCAGGCTGGTACTCTGAGGGGAGTACGGAGGAATGTGATGCATTTCCTTGCTCTCTTATTCCCCTGCAGTGTTTGAATCTGTATGTGGACACAAACACACACAAGAATGACACTGAGAATGATTATTGACGTCTGTGTGTGTGAGTGTGTGTGTGAGTGTGTGTGAGAGAGAGAAAAACAGGAATGCCTGAGCAATCTTCATTGTTATGACGATTTCAAACAAACCAGTCACCTGATGATGGACAGAGTGATCGGAGTGATGATAATATGACACACTCACACGCACACACATGCACTCACACTCACGCACACACTCACTCACTCACACACGCACTCACCCACGCACACACACGCACACACTCACTCACTCACACACGCACTCACCCACGCACACACACGCACTCACACACACACACTCACATGCACATACACAGGCTGTTGTATCATCACGATTTGGGGTGCGAAGGGGAATGCATGACTTTACTCTACTCTACTTTACTTTACTTTACAGTACTACACGTAATGTCCGTATTAATGCTGCCACCTCCTTCCTTTTACTTCCTGTACGTCACCAGGGCCCAGCTGTGACATCTATAAACCCGACCTGTGTCATACTGGCGGATAATACAGTGATAAGTCTGAATCAGAATGTGTGTGTATTTGTCTTATTGTATCGACGACGTCCACAGTCATCATTCTGAAACAGGAGTAAATGAGTAAATCTGCAGCACATGTGGACAGCGTTGCTCTGATTGGAGCCACATTATCAGGACGTGATGTTATGTTAGTGGCGCCGCCCCACAGGAGCCCAAGGTTGGTGTCCTGCTCTCTTCGTAGAGTGGCTGTAGACATGCAGGTTAGCTCTAGCCTTGTGTGTAAATGCATGTGTGCTCGCTGGCCAGTGGTGGAGGACGTACTGAAGCTGAGTACTTAAGTAAAAGTACAAGTAACCTGCAAAATATGTACTCAAGTAAAAGTAGAAGTGCTACATCAACAATCTTACTTAAGTAAAAGTAGACTTTAAAGTATTTTTTTAAGTAAAATTACTCACACAATGGTTGTCTCAACATCTGAGGTGTGCCATTTTGTAAAAGCATAGTACATATACTGACTTATGCCTGTACTGATGTCATTGCTCGTAATGACATCAGTACATGGTTCAAAATTTTTAAAAATGAACTATGAACGTGAACTAGTTCTTTTTCAGTGTGAACTGGCACAACAATGTGTCAATGTGTCAATGTGAGCTGGACATTATGCTAGCAAAGACATTAAGCTATCTTGTCTGAGCTAATAAACCAGTTTTATCCTACCACCGCATTAAAAAAGTAATGAAGCTACACTGGTGTGACTTTTATACTATTTCTGTATGTCAGCATACATTTCGCTAGATAATAGTATCATAACATGTCATAACATACCCAAAAGCATAGCATACCATAGCATAGCTTACCTCTATATGTTTATCAAGCCGGTCTACCAGCTCCTGCTGCTAACTGACTGAGCTAATAAAAAGCCGGATTGGTAGGAAATGGCAAACAACGGCAGAAGGCGATAGACAACTATTTTTTCATGCAGGATTTTGAGGAAATTGTGTTCATAAAATGTAACGAGTAACAGCATAAATTGTAGAAATGTAGTGGAGTAGAAAGTACAGATAATTGCCGCAAAATGTAATGGAGTTAAATAAAAAGTATGCATAAGTATACGTAAAAATGTACTTAAGTACAGTAACGAAGTACAAATACTTTGTTACATTCCACCACTGTCGCTGGCTTTAGAACAGTTGCATGTATTTTTTGGACACCGCGTAGTTCTGTTTCTGACCACTAGGGGTCAGAAGACAGAAGTCACCCAGCCAGCAGTGTGTTGCAGGCAGATCTGTGCACTTTTTATGTGTTTGCACGGTCATATATCGTTCACTGCAACTCATGTGGATGCCGTGTGTGTTTGTTAAATGATGCAGAAAGTGAAAACACACACACACACACACACACCGTAGTGTTTAATACATCTAGATTTTTTAAGGGTTTCTTAAAGAGTAACAATTAAAGTTTAAAATCTACAAGCTCTACATACAGATGTGAACTGTAATTATAATAGAAGACCGCTTTCATTGTTATTATAAAAGATGAAATGATTAATTATAGTCATCATTGTCCATGGTGTATATGTAGAGGAGAGGTGAACTGATCTTGACACGTTGGTGAGAAACTGGCCTGGTTGGACATTTTCTGCTGATAGCCGCCTATAGGACTCTAATACACCACGTCAGACCTGCCTCATTATACATAACTGTACAGTAATAACGTCTGTACCACCGCATTTCCTGACCATGAAGAACCCAGGGTCAGAGGAGGACCTTTTCCTTGCCATGTCAAAGCTGAATACATTAAAACGGACTGATTGATTGATGGAGTTGATTGCATGTTAATGAAATGCCAGCTTATCAAACTATTTTTTTATTTATTTATAGATTTTAAATAAATGGACATGGAACACCACAGTGGCAGAAACCTGAGGACAAACTCATCTTCTAAATGTCACACACACACACGTAGACACACACACACACACACACACACACACACAGTGATGGCTGACTAAGTGACCTAGTTAAGGATCTACTGAAAACACACAACACACACAGCAACATTCCGGGATTCAGTAGATCTTCCAACATCCATAAATGACATTTCTTCTGCACCACGTGCTTTATAAAGCTGCTGAATATTTTGTGTTTTTCAACCTGCCGTTCCAGCATAAATACGCGCAGAACTGAGTATTGTACAGTTTACAACAGACAACGTAGAGAAGACGGAATGTGAGAACCCGCGTCCCCCGTCGCCGTCACTGTCGCATGTGTCCGTTATCTGACGCGCGCGTGTCCGCCAGGGTGGACAGGAGGACCGGACCGGACCCGACAGGACAGGAGGACCGGACCGGACCCGACAGGACCGGAGGACCGGACCGGACCCGACAGGACAGGAGGACCGGACCGGACCCGACAGGACGGGAGGACCGGACCGGACCCGACAGGACAGGAGGACCGGACCCGACAGGACAGGAGGACCGGACCGGACCCGACAGGACCGGAGGACCGGACCGGACCCGACAGGACAGGAGGACCGGACCGGACCCGACAGGACGGGAGGACCGGACCAACATGGATCCGTGGAGCGCAGCGCTGAGGTACGGAGACCAGGCGGGGTGGGACACCTGGACCCGGGTTCATTTACACTGCAACGCGGGCTTATAATTTATTACATAAAGTTATAATACAGACAGGATTTAGTGAATCGTTTAGGTTTAATTATTGTGAGTTGTGAGGTCACTGCCATATAAAAACGTGTGTGTGTGTGTGTGTGTGTGTGTGTGTGTGTGTGTTTACTCGTGCTGGACACTGTATTCTCTATTTGTTCAGGACATTGGTGGGAGGTGCGTGTGATGCACTTTGAGTCGGTCGCCAGGTCATCTTTGGGAGATGAAGGTCCATATCTAGTCTTCTGATGGACAGCTAGTGTGCTGAGATCTATGTGTAATATGTTATACATGTCAGTCAACAGACTGTTGATGGGCCACATTTCTCATGTTCTCCATGGTTCTCTGTGAACAATGTAGTCCCTTCTTTAACATAGCAACCAACATACCAACCTTACCAGCGTCAAGTTTGTTTGTATCACACGATTAAATTCCAGTCCTTTCCCAACTTCCTGTCTTACTTTCCATGGGCCATGTTCAGTCATCTTGGAAAGGAAGCTCGTCCAGGTTGGTGAAGATGAGGAAGTAGTAAAGGGGATATGAACTATGCCGATACCAGATAAGATGGTGCTGGGAATGCACGGTATGGACCAGGCCTGCAGAATCGTGCAGCAGACCGAGCCCAACTTTTTAATCATGCTCAGTATGACTGTAAAAATGGCCGTATTTTCCCACCACGAAGCCCTGGTTTACATGAGAAGACCGTGTTCTGGGGTGATTACAGCTACGTGTCAGAGGTGGGCCGGCTTGTTAACAGCTGCTTTAATGTGGAAGTTAATTATAGGGAGCACATCTCTCTCTAACTAGATAAGCCACCTCTGCTTTCAATCTGCGTGTGAGAGAGGGATCCAGCCTCATACACTGGCATGTGCCACACATGTGTGTCGGGGCAGTTGGGCTCCAAGGACTGAAGAAAGCACTAGAACAAAACATGCACTGATCCTTTTCCCAACTGTTCTAGTCTGGCACTGTGTGTGTGTGGCCTAGCGGGTAAGGAAGTGTGCTTGTAATCCCGAGCCACCAAGGGCCACTGAGGTCCCCTTGATGAAGGTCCCATCCCCACACACTGCTCCCCGGGCGCCTGTCATGGCTGCCCACTGCTCACCAAGGGTGATGGTTAAATACAGAGGATGCATTTCACTGTGTGCACTGTGTGCTGTGCTGCAGTGTTTGACTTTTCTAAAAAAGATGTGCAGTGGTTGACAGAGTAAGTGTATTCAAGAAGTCAGCTGTGCTGGAACACAGCATGCCAGGTGGCAGGTTCCATGGCAGCTGTGCAAACACAGCAGGAGCCACGTGTGAAGGTGGAGGGGTGGCTGCCCTTTTAACAGTAATGCAATAGTGCATTATATTATCTGAGTAGTCACGCGTACGTGTTGAGGGTGGGCGTGTCTGCTGTACAGGAACAGCAACCGATCAATAACCTGCAATAAACCCGTCTGAGTTGCACCATTTAACATGTTCAACGTTCTGGCCCCATTCGAAGTGAATAGAAAGCAGGTCCAGCGCGTACGTGCAAGCCCTGTTATAATTTATATATTATACCAAGCTTTAGTCTGAAGAATTGTGCGAGGAATTCATTACATTTTATTATTGACTGCCAGCTCTACTTATTAGACGGACTTAACATAATAAGAGATGACCAAGCAGCTCCCTGAGCGTGAAATTTCACAGTCTGGTCTTTCTTAAACAGAGAAAGACATCAGCAGAATTCAAAACTACTCATACGGTCAGGAGAGCATGATCACTGGATCTTGAGTCACTGTCGCAGATGACAAAAAATAGAGGAAAATAAGGATGTTCATCATCAAATGGAGGATAATAGAGGCCCTTTAAACTGGACAGGTCAGCTGTTTGTGTGGCTTCATGTTCAAGGCAGGGTCTGGCCGTGTGTGTGTGTGTGGTTCTGTGGGAAAAAGGATGGTTTGCAGGCACCCTGCTGCTGTAGTGTGAAGTACTGTGTGAACTTCCACTCCACCAGAGACGAGATCTTCCACTGACCTCATGCAAACTTTTCTGAGCTGGTCTCGGAATTTCGGACGCTCGGGCAAAACATTCCAGAACACAGCCACACCCCAATAGCGTGCAGCTTGTTAGGAAATATTAGGAAAAGTGTATTGGAAGTTGCACCCAGGGCCTGCTCTTCCAACTACTGGAATGTTGTTTTCAGAGTTTGAACACAGAGGATTAGGCAAACACACACACACACACACACACACACACACACACACACTGAAATCTTCTTCAGTAGCTTTAACTGAGAAACCTGTCTGAACGTGTGTCTCTCCACCCATCACAGACACACACACTCCTCCCTACCCCTGGTATATTTTACCCGAGGTAACAGGCCAAACGACAGTATAATAGAGACTGCTCAAGTCTGGGCAAGAAGAGCAGCCACGCGTACACACACTGAGACTTGTACTTGGAACAGATCAGCCTTTCAGGACTGGGAATGTGTGTGAGAGTGTGTGCACCTTCACGCCGCTTCTGTTTACCGCTAACACGGCACTGCAAGTGACTCTGTGTGTGTGTGTGTGTGTGTGTGGACACTCGGACTGGCTGGCTGGGTCCTCGACTGCCACGTCAGATGGCTGAACATGGGCTCTCGCTCCTGGGGAGAAGTGTTGAGCTCCAGCAGCAGGGAGAAGCTAATGCTATGGCTAATGCTAAGCTAATGCTAAGATAAGGAGAGTAGATTGTGGTGACTGGAGACCTGTTGAACTGTCTCTTACAGACAGTTTTTTTTTAAAACTAAAGCCTTGGAGAGAACTGGAGCAAGATCATTTTATTCTTTTTTTTGTTTTGTTTCCATTGAAACTTTGAGTGGAAAGAATGAGTGGATTTTTGTACAGAGGCAGGTAAGCTAAATGTGGTGTAGTTCTGTGGACACCTGTGGTATTTTTCAAGCAACATATACAGTTTATTTACATGCAGACGTATATTTGCACTAATGCTATAAAAACGTATGATTAACTCTGTCCGTATTTTTTTTAGAATCACTGTGAAATGTTCATATGATTAATTTAGGGTCAGATGTGAAACATATGTTGTATATATACCATTCTTAGTGGACTTACTCTAGATTTATGTAAGATTTGTGTGTGTTGGTGTGAAATGGAAATGGACGTAAGTGTGGTCATGTGGATCTGAGGTATGATGATTGCCTCCCCAACCCATCATCTAGCGTGCTGACGATGATCTTCTGGGAGCAGGTGGTGTTTAAGTTCACTGCAAGCCTTTTCCTGCCTGTTGGTGTGTGTGTGTGTGTGTGTGTTTGACTCATACTGATCACACTCATACTTGCAGGACCAGAGACATGCAGAGACGCCGTTAATGCAAATCTATTCAAATACGTACTCACTCGTGCATTAAATTTGATTTCGTGCTTTAAGCACACAGTAGTGTTCTTTTGTGGACCCCATAGTCAGCAGACATTTTGCCAGATTTTATTACTCGATATTCCACAAGTGGCTTTCTGTAATGTGTAAAGTCTCCAATTATCATGAAGGTGAGAAAAAATATAGCCAATACTTTCAGGATTCAGTGTCCTGCACAGGGACACAATGGCAGTAAGTGGTGCTTGAACCTGGGACTTTTTGGTCTTTACTTTACTTTACTTTACTTTACTTTACTTGGCATACGCGACTTCAGGAGGAAGACACCAGCAATTCTCATTTGGTTTCTGTAGATTTTTAGTTACGAAACTCTGAGCCCTGATAAGGCCGAACTTGTCAGGAATAGAACATGCGGGGGAATTGTTAAGTGCTAGACGAGTTTTTTTTTCTTTTTGTTTTATGAGTGTGTGTGTTAGTGTGTTAGTTTTAAACTCGTTTGAAATACTTTTTGAACAAGCTGGTTTTCAAATGTTTCTTAGAGGTGGTAGTAGTCTCGGCTAGTCAAATGGAACAGGGCAAGTTGTCCTACCAGCCAGGGACAACGAAGGAGGACAGAGTCGATTGGGATCGGAGACCCCGTGAAGGGGGAATTTTTACTCTCATTGGTCTTCTGGTTCATAGGCGAGTTTAAACCCCACTAGGCCATTACCGCCCATGGAATCAGCTGGATAGATGGGCAAGACACAATTTCAGGCTAATGTCACAAGACGTAGGGATTTGCAGATTTATCCATGGAGAGCTGGATTGTTTCCTCCATGTCAGGACCTGATAATTCAAAAGATTCAAGATTCAAGATTCTAGATTGGTTTATTAACAGTATATACAGTATACCGTGCATTGAAATATTTTTCACACAGACCCCCCTCCTCCCCGCATAGTGCAGTCATAAAAGAAAAAAATATATATATACACACTAAACATTTAGACTCTAATTTGGTGTATTTCAGACAGGTCACTTAAGAAAACTGGTTTTATGGCAGTTTTATATTTGTATTAAATAAGGCCCTCAAAGTGCATGAGATTAATATAGCCTGACAACACATGTCTCTGTAACATTTTTAACTATTATAGGGAGCTTCAGTTAACAATCAGGAACACAGGACGAACATAAATCTCCGGTCCCAACCCTGGAATAATCATGACAATTATTCCCAAAAATATTTATTGATTGCGTACCGATTTTTGATTCTCTCACTCTCAGCCTTTTGTGTTTTTTTTTTAGAAAATCCGCTGATCAGCATTTTGACATTTGTCTTCAGGAATGAGTTTATGAAAAGTTTATGCAACTTTCCTTACATAATAGAACCTAGACAACCAAGAGCCAGGGAGGTGTTGTGTTTTAAAATATTTATTTCTGAATGGTGTGTCATGCATCAATTTCCCTGAGGAAATGTGAAATAGCTTTTATCCACTAAATAAACACAGATGACTTTTAATTCATTAATATGAATTAAATAGTTGGAAGTTGAGATTTACAGCTGTGATATGAGAAGCCTTTGATGTTAATTGGACGCAGCAGGGTGTGTGATACATGTGTGTATCAGTGTGTAAACATGTTGAGAGTGTGTGTGTATAGTTGTAAAGGGGAGTGTCTGTGTGTTTTCAGGCATTATGGAGAGAACAAAGCAGGACGGCCCAGGAGCATGTGTGTTATGAGTGGTGAGTTTTAATCACACGCGCACACACACACACACACACACACACACACTTACAGAAACACACACTTTTACACACTCACACAAACACACACATGCACACACACACACACACTCACGCACTTACACTTACAGAAACACACACTTTTACACACTCACACAAACACACACACACACACACACACACACTCTCACGCACTTACACACACTCAAAGTCACACACTTTTACACACAAACACACACACACAGACTCACACACTTACACTTACAGAAACACACACTTACACACTTACACAAACACACACTCACAGACACACACTTAAACACATACACATGCACACACACACACACTCACAGACGCACACTTACATACAAACACACACACACATGTACACACACTCATGCACTTACATACACTCACAGACACACACTTTTACACACTCACACAAACACACACACATGTACACACACAGACACACACTCTCACAAACACAGACACACACACACACTCACGCACTTACACACACATACAGACACACATACAGATTGACACTTACTATCTCCCTTTGTGACTGTTTTATGACGTTGGACGTTGTTCTAATTATGTTGGAATGAGTAAATATTTAAATACATATAAATGGTGAATACAGTGCTTCATTCTGCTGTGCTACATATTTTTCACATTGCTGGGTAAATCATTAGCACGTCTTAAAACACACTCACACACATTATTAGAGGCCTATGTGCAGTGTAATGGGTTTGTGCCGAGCCAGAAGAACGCTGCCAGCCTTCCTGATTATGCCCCGTGGGAGCTCCTCATTCGCTCTCACTTGGACAGAATAGTATAAAGGTTCACTATTGTCCACGTTGTCCACATGATTTCATTTACTTTTTATTTATTCATGGCGCCACTGGGGTGAACTTGTCTGTCTTTTTTTCCCCTCTGACACACAGACCTGGGGAGCGAGGAGGCTGAGAAGGGCCGCCCTGTCCAGACCCACAGCCTGCGGGAGTTTGAGCAGGTTGGTGTGTGGGTTTTGTCTAATTGCGTGTATTCCTGCTCTGACTGTTTGTTAAGCTCTTCGGCATGTGTTCATTGGTGTGTTGTATGTTATTCAGAAGTGATTTCAGTTGGTCAGAAAGGAGAAACTTTTATTCAGCAACATCACACAATGTTCATCTTCTACTGTTTAAGAATTTCACACAATACAACTCTGAGCACATTTTCTATCAATCCTCCCTCTTCCTATCACACACACACACACACACTCTTACACAGATAAACCCATGCAACACTTACAGTAGACACACACACACACACACACACACACGTACTCTTTCAATAATATCTCTCATTGGTCCATGAGAGAAATTGGAAGCATGTGTGCCGGCCGAGGGAATTGGAAGTGACCACAGAGAACACTTGAGCTGATGTGAGTGGAAGGTTTACGAATAACTGAGGCCATTAAAGCCTCTGGACAAATTAGACACCATTAGCTAGCCTGACGTGTTATTCTGCTCCCATTACGCGGGACAGACGGGCCGACAGGTCTCCTTCGCCGCGATGTAAATCTACCTCTTACGCTTCAGCCATTCAGGGGTCTTCGTATTTGCCTGTACGCATGTGTGCATTGTAGTGATAGGGCAATAAATATTATCATATTGCGTTTTTTACACATCACTTCATTTTGACATTTTCCTGTGGATTTTTTTTTAAATAATCTATTTAAATCATGTTTTTCCTTTATATTACTGCCTGCATGTGTCTGTCTTTGTGTGTGTGCGTGTGCACATGTGTGTGTATTCACGCTTGCTTGTTCACCAAAAAATAGGTCAGAATTTTCTGGATCAACTGCTGCATATGTCTGGAGGCAATGCTGGGTTATGTGTGTGTGTGTGTGTGTGCGCGCTTGATATTGCAGCAGTGGCTGTTGGCTGTCGTGGTTCTCTTTTTTCGTCTCTTGTGCCGTGTCCCCTTGTCTCGTCTCCTAAGCAGTACCATGTGCCTCCGCAGCTCAGTGAAACACACATGGAAAGCTTTGCGCTCCTTTCTTTCTTCTGTCGCGATGAAATTGGCTGTGATTGGAGGGTTATTACTCTCTGATGATACCTGATACAGTTACTCTGAATTACTTTCATTTCCAATCTTGCAGAGAGAAAGAGCGAGAGCGCGAGGATGGACAGAGAGCGGATGGGTTTGGGGTCGTGGGGATTTCTGGCTCCGCACGTAGGATTAAAACCTCTGTCTGAGTTACTTTTGCGCCCCCTACAGTCGCTTCTTTTCTTTTCTGCATAAAGAATAGGTAGTAAACAGTAGGGTAAGTACGAACATAAGCACTAATTAATCTTATTAAGCCTGCTTTTGTGATGTATGTGTGTGGATTGTGAATAGAAAAATGCTAATTTTTCCATCAATTAAAGTACATTTCTGAGCGCAATCTAAACTAACGACCGTAAGGTGAAGCGAAGTCCTCGGAGTCGTCATGCCTTCCTGTCAAAATCCTGTCTGGCTGAACAAAAAAATACTTTCAAGTCCCCGCGCGGACCCGCTGACACGGGGTCACTGTAAATGAGAGGAATACGGGTCCATGGGCAAATTCCCAGAATGCCTCACTACACGCTCGTGTGACCCCTGTGAGGTGAAATCGGATTTGCTCTGGCCGCTGTAATGAGACTGCGTGTGTGTTTGTGTGTACTAGAATAAATTCATAAGTGTTGTGCATTTCAACATTTTTTATGGTTTCCTGGGGCCGTATGGGAACAATTACATCCAGAGAAAATATGGAGGGAAAAAGCAGAGTTTCTTTTTTGTTTTATGAATTGCATCGGCACTCGGTGGCCTAATGTTGCAATTACTGTACAATAAAGTCATGCTTTCACCCGAGGTCTGCGAACCTACAAACCCCACGCAGGCCATAAATCCTGCCATCCCTGCAGCCAAATTGTGCTCTGAAACGGGATAATAACGAAGAAAATGCTCGAATTGGCGGATTTAATGAGACCTCAGATGATGAATGAACCATGGATGGAATTCTTGAGTGACAGTCGGATCGCTGCAAAGCGTTTATTTTTTTCTGTTCCAAATGCAAACCGGTCGGAATCATGGGAACCTTTTAGGTGACTGAGCTGATGCACACATGTTATGAAGGCTCATGATGGCTGGCAGCGGGGCAAAATGTGAAAATAAATGTGATGATTGTGCGTTTGCCTTTGTAATTTCTTTATTTTGACCTCATGACTCAACTTCAGAATGAACTGGATCGTAATACGCAGTCAGCAGCCGCTCTCTAGTTGCATCAGCCGAACGTTTTCCCAGTTGCTGGTACCAAAGCCGGGTTGAAATCTGGATATTTTAGCTCATAAACTGCTGTGAAACGTCGAGTTCCCACTCCTGCCTTTTGATTGTGACCTCTTACCGTTTTGTGTGTGTGTGTGTGTGTGTGAGCAAGTAATCCAATTTTCAGAATAGCTAATGTGTATTTTAATGACCTAACTTGAGTGTCCTATGGCCTTGCAAAAATATTTTCACTGCCTTGAAACTCACGAATTGGACCATCAAACCTGCGTGAGTGTGTGTGTGTGTGTGTGTGTGTGTGTGTGTGTGTGTGCGTGTGTGTGTGTGAGAGAGAGAGGCGCTCTCGCTCTGGCACTCTGACAGTAGTATGGAGTGTGCTTGTAAATACCGGCCCAATTACCTGTAATCCCGCAGTAATAGGAAACAGACGCGGCCTTATTTCATTTATCAGGAAGGTGGAACCCAAACGAGCGGCCTGTGTTTCCCCGGGGGTGTAAAATAACCTCGCCCAGGCTGAACCGGAGGGTTTAATGCCAGTGTGGTTTCATCATGTCCAACTGTGGACTTTTTAGGATCACAGCCGCACTCTTCTCATTTCAGGAAGTGCCTGGGGTACGCTGCATTCGGATTGGCTGGTCGTCGGGCAATGTAGAAAATAAAACTTGGTAATCAAGTAAAGATGTCATCCATGCTGTGCTGACGTCTAGAGGTAAAATAATGGTACACAGGACCCCAACGTTCTTACTTACCGCTCTGTGGTGGAAAGAATGGTATAAAATGACAGCAGCAGGACCCAGAACCTGAACATTGCTCATGCTAAGCTGACCATGATGCAATTGTGCACACAAACAGGCACCACCATTGTGTTGTGTTGTATTTGTATTGTATTACTATTATTTTTATTAATTCAACTGACCTGTAGACAACTACATTGTAAAACTGGGCTTTTGATACACTTCTGCGTTTGCAGCTAATACACTTAGTTCATCGCGTCTGCAAACTTGTCCCACTGTTCCAAAAGCCAAGTGACACAGATAGAACCCTGGGACAACTATTTAATATAAATACACGTGCTTCCCAATCCAATGAAATGAATTCTGCACTCCCAGCAGCACCACCATTTATTAACTTTCTTTATGAATTATGTTTTCATGTGTGTGTGCCTTTATGTTTTCTTTTTGTAATTAATTGCATGTCTGTGTGTGTGTTTTTTTGTATGGTCTTGGTAAGGTCTGCCCCCTGGTGGCTGGAGTCAGCACAGCGCCGCAGGTTTAAACAGAGACCATGTCTCACTCAGCACCTGCTGTAATATTTGTTATTCTTGTGTATGAATCTGTCTGATGCGTTAATAACCCTCGGCGTCAACCGAGGAGTGGTTTTTGTGTATGTGCTGACAGTACACAGGCAGGCTTGTGGAGGACGAGACTGCTTTGTGTGTATGTTCGTAAATGTGTGTTCATAACCCACCCTCCCGCTGAGAGATGGGGGGGAAAGAAGTGGTGATGTGGTGGCTTGTGGGAAGGGTCTGAACCTGATACTGTAATTTAGTGAGGGGTAAACATGGGGAGACGGAGCCAGGACGGTCCCGTTTGACGCAGTGAGACGACCGCGAGACAATCTCAGCTGAGGCCTGCGCTGCTAACCAGACCGTGTTCTCTGATGCAATAATCATAAAAGTCACGAGTTTCAAAACTCCGCTTAACAAATTTTATATAAAAAGAATAAAGTTGGTGTTAAAAATTAGAACCCAATAATGGATCATCATAAAAACCACTACGATGTTGTAGCTGGTCTTAAATACACAGAGACTTCTTAACAGTACCAGATTTCCCATTTTGGAATGCTGGTACCAGTTTAAAGAAAACCAGGCAAAGCACAACAGCAGCACAATAAGAAGGACATTCAATTTAAAGGTGCAAAACTACTCCATGGCTTGGTTTGTAGGGTCACAGTTTCATTTGGGTTCGATTTCACACATTAGGGACAAGAAAACACATATATTTTTGTATTCTGTAGTTTTGTTGCAACAATCACCTTTTCTTACATCCGTAGATTTGATCATGGATGAAGACAACTTTGTTTCATAAGAAAGTGCTTCTCAGCATATTTAAAGTGTTAAAATATTAAAATACTAGCGTATTAGCATTATTCACAATATAAACATAAATTACTTGTGTTTGCCAGGTTAGCCCCTACAAACATTCAGCTGTTTAAATAAAAATACTTTATTTTACTTGGCTTTTTAAATGTTAGTTGTTCTTCTAGCAACAAATCGGTTCCAGGAACAATTGGTTCCGGGGCAGTGGTGGCCTAGTGTTCCGTAATCAGAAGGTTGCCGGTTCGAATCCCGATCCGCCAAGGTGCCACTGAGGTGCCACTGAGCAAAGCACCGTCCCCACACACTGCTCCCCGGGCGCCTGTCAAGGTGATGGGATAAATGCAGAGGACAAATTTCACTGTGTGCACCGTGTGCTGTGCTGCGGTGTATCACATGTGACAATCACTTCACTTTACTTTCTGTTGATGGCTGATCTGCAGACTCCTCAGTTTTGCTGTGAAAAGGACATTTTCTCCTGATCAGAAACAGGATGATGAGGGAGGGACAGAAGTGTAAAGTTGATTTATGGAAATGAATAAAACCGGGCAGTGGTTTTTGTACCAATTTATTAATGTTTTTCCATCCTTATTATATATCCACGTTCTACACATAACAGACATACAAATATCAGACCTTGGGATCAGTTCACCACTGTGTTCTGGGCCGTTCCCTTCTCCCCTCTTTGTCTCTTGTCCCCCCACTCCGTCTCCAGCGCTCTCTTTTTCTTTTTTCCGTCCCTCCCTCTCTCTTCCCATAAATGAGCTCACTTAATCTCTGGCCGTCTCACAGGACTCACACCTCTGAATGCATTTTAGTGAGAAGCAGAGGAATGGAGAGCCTCAGATCTCCGGCCAGCGGAGAAACGCCTTGGCGTGGTTTCAGGGAGTCTCCGCCCACTCCGGCCCCTCCCTGCCGTGTGGCGCTGCGCTGCTGATGGGTTTAAGAGAGCCTTCTGACATCCGTCTTCTGTGATGCCCAGCTGAGCGTCTTCTGAACACACTGCCCAGCATCAGGATGTGGACGAAGAAGCAGCATCCTGAAGAAGCACCATGTAGTAGACGGACGTGAGATGACCCGTCATGTCTGGAGAAATGTGCTGCACATTTCGGTGCATATGCACATTAGTCAGCAGGCAGAAGTAGTTCCCTTGAGGTCGGGGAATTTGCTTTGTCGTGAGAAAGCACGTATTTCATTCTTCCGAGGTGTGTTTTCATAATGGCCGTGGAAGCTGTAAAAAAGTGAGCATTTTATAGCCAGTGCACACAGACGATACGATTTCACATGTGCCGGTGATTTACGACGTAGAGACGGATGCTCATTACGCAGACTGCCGAGGAGTGCAAGGAACACGAGATAAGGAAATGAGGTGGGCGGAGCCAGAGCTGTAGACTGTCGGCCTGCTGCATCCATCCAGCGCTGCTTCAGTGAAGGGCTCATCCGTCACAGGCTGCCCAGGGAAAGGCCCCCTTCCAGGGTAGAATATCACAGGCCGCAGGGGCCCAGAGAGCATCAGATCCCGAGCCAAGAACGTCTCACACTGGTGTACGCTTTCAGACGGGGAAGTGGTGCATTCTGGGATGGAAACTGCAATCACGGATCCAGATCTCCTGCAGGGAGCAGATCCAGGGTAGATGTGCTGAGGTCAAGACCTGAGCTGTAACGAGAACCACTGGACTGAGGGGCACGAGGTCCCAGCAATATTCCGTACATTACAGTACACTCATGCATGATCACTATACGTACAAATTAATAATTCATTGCCCCTCCCCTAATAATGACCCCGTCAGTCACTTACCTCACAAAATGGCTGAGTGTGAGTGTGTGTGTGCGTGTGTTGATCCCCTTTCTTTTCCACCCAGCTGAAACTGTGGGACACAGGGGTGTGGAACACTGAGTCAGACCCTGTTTTCAGCAGGAGTGTGTGTGTGTGTGTGTGTGTGTGTTTTAAACTTCATTTAAGGCTGGCACACATGCTGGAAAAGCTCATTGCTTTGCAGATGCCTCGGCGCCGAGCCCAACACACACACACACACTTACACAACATTGGCACCCAGCACTGCCACCACATCTGGCAATGATTTGGGAGAGAAGGATGGAGGGGGAGGAAAAGAATGAGATGAAAGGAGAGGGACGCGAGACGAGGATCTGAGCTGCGCGGGGATCTGTTCGTACCTGGAATCATTTGTGAAGAGAAAGAAATAAAAACCTTTTAACAGTTTTTCACAAACTGGCTGTGAGGCGAGTGTGTGTGTGTGTGTGTGTTGTTTGTGAATAGAGGACTAGTGTCATTTCAGCTGCTGTGGTCCCGCTGTAATGGAGATCACATTTATTTGCGCCGAGTTCCAAATGCGTTTGTCATCTTTCCCGCTTCTCCCACACTGCCGCCGTATGAGAGAGTTTAATGTTTTACTCAGACGACACGGCAAATTCAGAACAGTCATTACATGCTGGGAGGACTAGAAATATTTATTACAGCGCATCTGCTCCATAAACAGCAGTGGTGGACTGGAACCTACTTCATAGTTCATAATGCTTTAATACATGTGTTATTATGGCTAGAATGCAATGACTATGTGAATAAATGTGAACTGTGCTAATGAATGTAGAATCAGCGCCGGGGAGGTAACTTGGACACGCTGGTTCCTGTAATCCAGTACCATTCACTTTCTGGACTGTGAGGTGTCCAACAAAGGTGTTCATGAAGTGGTTTTATACCGCCGTAAAATCTTCATGATAATTACAGTGTTCGTTAAATGATTTATTTGGGATGTGGAGGTCATTAAAGAAAGAAATAATGCGTAATTATGTTAAATAATGTTGTTATACTGAGTCAATTTCTTTATGAATCGTGCATCAAACACCATGCTGGTCTGTTTGACTGGTATATTTACATGTCATCTGGTACAAACACAGTTTATTAAACAGGTTCAGGTAATCCCACCTTGTCAAGCCCCTTCATAGCGATATTTGTACGTCTGTATGTGTGTGTGTGTGTGTGTGTGTGTGTGTGTGTGTGTGTGTTTGTATTTATTTCCAGTCTCCAGTCAGAGACCCTAACAGGTAATGACACTGTACTGCACACACACACACACACACACACACACACACACAAGTACATTTTCATAAACTGTTATGACTGCATTGCACACCAGGCGCCATGGTAACATAACACCCGTCTCTGGTAAATGCAGATTCGGCGGGAGACGAGTGCCGCGCAGAACCAGGAATGAGCCCCGATCGTCCCGCAGCACATTACTGCCTATTTGGGGGATCTGGTAAATGGCTTAATGCGCCTCTCTCCTGCCAGGCTTCTCGTGGATACGCTTTCATTTCCCAAATCAGCTGCCATAACAACGTCCACCAGGCCTCTAATGGAGAACGTGTGGCTTCCCTTCCTCTGGTGGTGTTTCTCATGCCTGCTGGGTAATGAGCGTCACACATTAACAGTTCATCTGACGTCATGTTTATTTTTCT
Organism: Denticeps clupeoides; assembly: GCF_900700375.1. Lineage (NCBI taxonomy): Eukaryota > Metazoa > Chordata > Actinopteri > Clupeiformes > Denticipitidae > Denticeps > Denticeps clupeoides. Next base: position 153,895 of record NW_021630036.1, on the reverse strand, counting down.
GCAAAACTGACCTTTTTTTTAAAAAAAACAGCCGTAATTAGTGGGACTTCCACATCAGCCCTTCTGCCCGGAGACCCTATAAGGGCCGGGGCCGGCGGTGAGACGCCGACAGGCGCTCAGTGTGTGCAGCACGTTGACAGGAGAGACGGAGTCCAGACTCCGGAGTGTCCCTCTCAGAAAAGACTAGGACTCCGCCGGTCACCACTGACAGACAGCCCGGCGTAATCAAGAGAGCAGACAGCACTGAAAAGCCGCCGTATTTATTTAACTCTCCAGGGCTGCTCGCGGTGATTGAATCCAGAAGGGAGATCAGTTATAGACCCTTTCATTCATGCATACGGCCGAGAGAGACCCTTTATTCATCTGATGAACATCAAAAAGTAATCAGGGCCAAAAAAACCTACAAAACAATCTGGTGGGCGGGGCAGAGCCCTCTTCTGTACGCATTTACCAAAACAACAGGGAATATAGCACGCTTTTGTTCTGGCTGAATTTTTGGTCATTTTCTAAATATATTTTATTTAAAATTGTGCTATTTTGTGGGTAAGATGGAGACGTACAGCTCCTACTGCTGTGGTTTTCAAATAAAACTTTTACACGCAGACCATTTTACAGCTTAATGTTCCTGATGGTGTTAAACAGGCTGAAGTCCGGAACACTTGTCTGCAAATAAACGTAAAATTGCAGCGCAAATCAAGTTTTCATTTAGCTCAGTGGACCATTGCAACACAAATGTAAAAAGGCTGATTAACATCAAATCTGAGATGTGTCTACCCTACAGACAAAACTGTGAAACAGGAGACATGTGGTCTGCTTGTTGTCTGATGGAGATCAGGGTTCCGTAATTCTTTTCTGTGAGCCTGTTGATCAGGGTTCGGATTTCACGGTTTATTTCGGAGGAGCCCCGGTTTTTATAAAATGTGAATTTTATATAAAAGTGCGAGATAACAGGGTTTCTGTTAATTAGTAAAACCACTAATATTTTATAAAGCAGAGAAAAGTACCATAATGCCACACCCACGTTAATTTGTGGAGACAGACGTGCAGAAAAATGGAATACATTGAGTGAATTAATCCTGAGCATTTCAGCATCAAATTAATTACAAATTACTATGATAATCTAGATGTAGAGAAAATTAAATATAGCATAATTCACACTGGTAGCATAAATCACCACTGCTTTCATGGTTGGAAAAGAAAAACTTGGTGAAGGTTCCGTGCATCACATTTTGACAACATTTTGATTACAGTACAGTAATTACAGTAATTTTATTTAGTATATCTGTGTGGAACGACCTAGAACGATTATGTTTTGAATTATGGTAACTGTACTTCTATGCAGACCGGAGCAGTTCTCGCGCACGTAAGTAGCCTTTCTGTTTAGCACCGTACTGAAAGTGGAGGGATCCGTCTCCTCTTCTTCCTCATTTTTAAGGCTTTGTTTGTTTGGTTGCAGTAAAGACCATTAGAACGTCCTGTTCTGTGTTTCCTGTGGCAGAGGAGCTCTTTATTACTGTCTTTTGGCTCAGAGATGCATCACGTTTCGTGTCATTCTTGTCATCTAATCATGGCCAGGGTGTGATAATCATGATCCTGGATTGAAGCATATGCATCTGTGTTGATATTTTTTGTGTTTTAGAAATTCTGAATATGGAGTCATACTGCCCCCGTGTGGTCACCGCAAGTCAATGCAAGAAACAAAGGACACTGCTGTGAAGGGCTTGTGTTTTTAGACATTTAGGACTTTCTGCACCCTGTTGACACCAGCGTGGCACTTTTGAAATGGCCACTGTGCCACGTTCGAGGTCGGTGTTGTGTTAGGGTGGGATCCAGTCCTCCTAACACTGTCAGCTTTTACCCACCGCTGTGGTGGGCAGCACGGACGACCTGCTGACAGCTCGAGTCATTCGGCCGGCCGGCATGGAGACTGGACACGTTCAGATTAGTGCCACACGTGAGGCTTTGAATTTAAGGATGAAAAAGGCTCCGCTTTGGTCTCAGTTCACCACAGATCATTTCACTTGCATGGGGAAAGTGTTTTGTGGTCCAGTGTGACCAAAATAACACCTTGGATTTTGTTTGAAAGTTCTGTGTATGTCTCAGACCTGCCCAGGCGTCGGGGCAAGCCTGGACTTAATAAAACAAGAGCCGTGTGTGTGTGTGTGTGTGTGAGTTGAGACGCGTCACACTCCGCCCTCCATATCAGGAACAGAAGCAATGTTGGCTCCCAGCAGCTTGGCATCACAACAACTTATACACACACACACACACACACACACACACACTGGAAAAACTACTGTATATTCTCACACACACGCGCGCATGCTGAGCAGCTGTCGTTCTCCCCCGTGGATGGACAGACAGAAATAGAAAGTTGGGGCTGGCCTCAGCAGTTTGTCCCCCGACAGGACAGGGGTCGGGTTCAGGTTATCTGAATCTGTTCAGATATTGTCATATGCGGACATTATGAAGAATGAACATCTCAACATTTACGTTATTTACCAGGCGCCTTCATCCAGGGCGACGTACAGCTTAAGTAGTAACAGGGACAGTCCCCCCGGAGACACCTGAGACCATGGTGCTTCTCTTGTCTAGTATCTTACCTCTAGACTACTACCAAATAAATCAATATGCACATCATATAAAAAGTCTTATAAATACATATAATGCTAATAATAATGGATATTTACATGACCCTGTGGTGTATGAGGGTTTACAATTATGAGTAAACAATTATGAAAAGAATAACACCAGTTAACAACCAAGTAATGCTTTAAATGACTGTAATAAATAAATAAAAATGGCTTTTTAAAAAAATGATCACGTTCACGATATTTAACCCCCCCAGAGCCCCATCTCTGAGCTCCTCCCTGTGTAGGACCCTCCTCTAGAAGCGCATCTGCTGTCACGGCAGATCAGGGGAGCTGAATGACCGCGGCGTCGCTGTTTTTAGAGCGATGTGGGGGTTGACACTCCAACATGTCTAATGGCTATCGCACCATCTTCCAGCACCTCGCCGACCTGAAGAAGGAGAATTTCAGCCTGAAGCTGCGCATCTACTTCCTAGAGGAGAGGATCCAGCATGGGTTCGAGGACTGCAGTACCGAGGATGTCCACAAGAGGGTAAGTGTGTTAACGAAGTGCACGTTCAGTTTTCTATTGGACTACTGTATCTAAAATGGTCTATTTTGTGGAATTATGGGCAGGAACCTTCTAGAAACCTGCAGAAAACATTTAGTTTAAAATTTGCTTAGAAAAGTGCTCTTAATAAAGTGCTATTTTACATGATTATATGTTATGATGAAGGCAAAAACTAAATTTCTGCTGTGGCCATAGTGCATTGTGGATAATGTGTGTAACTCACAGTGAACAGTGGGTCTGTATTTTTGTGTGACCATATCAAGTTGATCTGATTTATTATAAACTGCAGGCCCACTGACCTACATCACACACACACACACACACACACACACACACACACACACATACAAAATGATCTTCAGCCAGTAACACTCAGCTCCTGTACAGACAGAAGATTAGTGGTTAAAATTATCTCAGTTGCTGGGAGTTGGACACAGCAGGTGTGTGTGTGTGTGTGTGTGTGTGTGTGTGTGTGTGTGTGTCTGACAGCTGCTAGTCCGATCTAGTGCTTCTATATTTGTCATTTTATCTCTCACACTCTCTTTTCCTTTATATCCATTCGTTCTGTTCATTCCCACCAGTTCTGTTTTTTTGGTGTGTGTTCATATATAACTTTTCCATAATAAAACCATTAATGCAGCACATACCACACGTCTGAAAAGCACCAAGAAAAACCCGCTGATGTGTTGTGTGTGTTTCAGAACATCGAACTGAAGGTTGAGGTGGAAAGTCTGAAGCGAGAGCTGCAGGAGAAACAGCAGCAGTTGGATGAAGCTCTGTGAGTCACACACACACACACACACACACACACACACACACACAGTCTATCCAGAGTTGCTCCCTTAACAAAACATAAAATTGTTCAAACACACGTGCAACTGTCACGCCCTGGGGTGCAGGAAAAGTTTTCGGCAAGGCCAAAGGATTGTCAGGATTTTCTGCTAAAATGTGCGACAAACACAGACGGTATGTGCAGCATTTAGAGAATGAGCGGCGTAACCGTTGAGGCCAGTCGTTATTTCCATTTAAATAATGGTTACTGAATCTCGTATGATCCTTCACTACCTGAGTTGATCTGAGCAGGACCAACATACTGTGTTTGAGAGTGTGGAGGCTCCATCTTCCAGAAATCACGTGACACTAGTCCTGTGATCTTACAGGACATCTGCAGAGAGCCTGGCCAATCACAATGCGGCAGATGCTCAGCATCAGTGTGAGGAGAGTAGGTGGGAGATTACTCGCATTCAGGAGGTGCTGGAGACCAAAATACAGCTGCTGAACGAGGTACACACACACATCAACTTTTCTTATATACGTCCTTTCGTTTGCCGTATGAAATGGCTGGAAGGTTTCATACAGTTGATTGACTTTTATTGTGTAATTGCATAAATAAATGTTCTATCAGGGACCAGGACTGGAAGATTTGTCTTTTTGTTTTTAAAGCCCCTTTATATATCCCTTTATGAACTATGAACTAGGCAACATTCCTTTTGCAGGAATGGACCAGAGCAATGGCAACAAACATCTCCATCTATCCCATCTTTTATAAAAAGGCTTTTTAACTCAGGCCTTAATAAGACTATAGCTGCCTTTAATTTACCTTTTTTGACCTTTAATTTGACCTTACTTTCCATTTGAATCTAAAAAAAAGGTTATTCCAATAGCAAATGGACTTGTTTGGTTCCTTGACAACGTTTCACTCTTTTTCAGTCAGCTTCAGTCAGACTTTTTTTTAGATAACTGTGGCCTGGATGACCGAGAACCTTCACAGATATCTCCATTTGCGTGCTTTATTATTATTGTGTTATTGTTACAGTAATTGCTATTTATTGGTTTTGCTTCATTATTTGAGTTGTGCTATAATAAAGTGTTCTTGTCTTCAGGAGGTCAGGCTGGCGCAGACTGAGGCTGAGGAGAAAGCCGACCAGCTGAAGCGCGAGACCAAACGTGCCGAGAGCCTGGAGAGAAAGTTGACGGAAAGGACAGAGGCAGGGGACAGAGAGGCTTTCAGAATGAAGAACGCACTGGCTGAGAAGGACAGGTGAGTAAAAACACTCACACCCGCACCCACAGATCACATTCAAACAATAAAGCCTCACCTCCACCCTCAGGCTGATTGAGGAACTGAGGTGCCGTGTGGGGACGGCTGATGTTCAGCTGGAGGCCGTGTCAGAAGAGAGCAACGTGCAGGTACACCACTAAAATCTCACACACATTCACTCAGCAAGTTTGTCATATGAATTCTCTTAAAAATGTCCACCTTTGGCTCAGTCTCAGTCTGCACTTTTACCCCTTTCATACACAGTGACATATAAATCCGCCACTGACATTTTATGTGAGCATGAGGATATATTTTACTTAAAAAACATAATGTGCAGTATATCTGTTTGCACATACAGTCACAAAACTATTCCCAGAAAGGTCACAGTATGACATTTCCTGTATGATTCTGGTGCTGATATTTGATCGGCTGTTTGGAGGGCAGCCCTGGTGTAACTCACACCCTTGTCTGTGCCGTCTTGGCTCTGGGTGTCAGTGGGACGGCGCAGGGGTCTCAGCTGTGAGAGTAGGTCAGATATTTTAAGACTGAATGAATCCAGGTCATGTTTAGAGGGGCTGGCCAGGTCTTCCAGTTTCGTCAAACGGCACACTGCGGTGTGAAAGTGAAGTGATTGTCATTGTGAGACACTGCAGTGCAGCCGCTTTTAACCCATCACCCTTAGTGAGCAGTGGGCAGCCCCACTGCAGTGCATGGGGACAGTACTTTTGTTAAGTGGCACCTCAGTAGCACCTTGGCGGTTCCGGATTCAAACCCACATCCTTCCAATTACGGATCCGCTTCCTTACCTGCTAGGCCACCCCTGCCCCCGGTGTCTCTGGGACATAATCTCTATTATATACAGTACAGGCCAAAAGTGTGGACTCACCTTCTCATTCAACGTGTTTCTTTGAATCCAGGTACCACTGAGCAAAGCACCTTCCCCACACACTGCTCCTGTCATGGTTGCCCACTGCTCACTCAGGGTGATGGTTAAATGCAGAGGACAAATTTCACTGTGTGCACCGTGTGCTGTGCTGCTGTGTATCACATGTGACAATCACCTCACTTTAAAACTACGAATGAACACGTGGAGCCCCTTTATTCGTCCGGTTTTTGTGATTTTGGTGTTAATTGTAGTCGCCGCTGTCTGCGTCAATGGTGCCACCTGGTGGACATTCCGTGTAAACGTCTGTCGGCGTCAGAATTCAGTACGATATCTACACTGCTCTCCGTCGTGGGACGTAACATGCGTCCTGAATTCAGTATAAAGCATGGGCCTCGAACTGCGCTCTTCACGGTAGCTCTGGCGGCCCAGCGGTTAAGGAAGCTGGTGTTCACGGGAACGGGGGCTTCTGGTCCCACTGTGGCGCAAGGATTTCCGTTTAATAGAGAACTGGGACAATGACGACAGGGCAGCTATGCTGCGTCGAGCAACAAAAGGAGTGAAAGGCCAGATTCACTTCTGTTTATCTGCGTCCTCCCTTCCTCCTGCCCACCGGCTTCAGCTGTAAAATGTCGGCGGAGGGGTGCGACGCGTCGGATAAAAACGGCTTTAACCAACAGACGAACAGTAAAATATACACAGTAAATAGTATTTACCCGAACGACGTTTTATTTCCAGTCAATGTCAACATTATAGAATAATATTTGAAATGTGAACATTTGCATGGATTCCGGAAGAAACGCCCCCCGCCGTGGTCCAGATGGTTCGGTCCGCAGCCACATCTTTCCGCGCAGGGAGACGCACGACGGAGCTGCTGCAGGGACCAGGGAAGAAGAAGAAAGGGCCTGTCCTCCTCCCTGGGGGTCACTGTCAGCACCGACTGAGGTTTAAATGCGTTGCTCCACCTTAGTTTTTGGAGGTTTTTTGGCGAACTCTACTGAAGGAGCAGTAGAATCTGGACCTGATCCAGTTTAGGACACTGACCTGTGGACCACAGAATCCATCCTGAAGAGATGCTGGACTCCAGGCTGAAGGACCCGTGCCGAATCTGTGGGCGGGAACTGTGCGGCAACCAGCGCCGATGGATCTTCCACCCCACGGCCAAGCTCAACCTGCAGGTGCTGCTGTCCCACGCCCTGGGCCGCGAGCTGACCCGTGACGGGCGTGGCGAGTTCGTGTGCGGCAAGTGCGCCTTCGTGCTGGAGCGCATGTACCGCTTCGACACCGTGATCGCCCGTGTGGAGGCCCTGTCCATTGAGCGCCTGCACAAACTCCTTCAGGAGAAGGAGCGGCTGCGGCACGGCGTGGGTTCGCTCTACTGGAGAAACAACGAGGCCGAGGACAGGGACGCCGTGGGAAGTCACACGCCTGACACCGCGGCCCTCAGCGACGCGACCTACAGCTCTCTGGTTCAGGAGGACCTGACCTTCTCCGTATTCGAGCACTGGTCTGAGCTGGAGAGTTCCCAGCATGCTTTGCACCACCACCACCCTCAGTCCAGGAAGTGTCGTGGCTGTGCGGCTCTGCGCGTGGCGGACTCGGATTACGAGGCGGTGTGCGGGGTTCCACGGAAGGTGTCGGGGGCCACTTCCTGCGGGCCGAGCACCCAGCAGCTATCAGGCGGAGAAGAAGCTTCCAATACAGACCATGGTCCAGAACCAGAGAACCTGCTCAGCCCAGCCTCGTCCACAGAGTCTCTGGATGCGCTGGACGAAACTGAGGGAGAGCAGCCTCTTCCAGAACATCTTGATTCGACTCAGAAGACAGGCGAGGGAGTGTCTGTACTTGAACCTGATGATGTGTGCGTGTCTGGCCTGGACCTGGCCCTGTCCCTGGTGCGGAGTTTGGAGTACCATCCACTCCGAACATCACGAGGGAGTCGCTTGCCTGTTCGGATCAAGCCAGAAGCTCCAACGTTACAGCTGGACCAGACACGTTATAGTGGTGGTCCTGGCTCTTCAGAGGAGAGAAGCTCTCAGAGGGAACTGCACCAGGAACTGGCCGACATGGAGGAGCTGTGGCTGGACGAGTTCATGACCTGCGGGCCCTTTCCTCCGCAGAAGGTACCCGACTGGACCGTCCAGCATCCAGCACCGTCTTCATGTCTCTGGAACATCCCTCTGCATATTAGTTCCTGTTATTATCAAGCCTGCACCCACCTCGTAGCAACGCTCCCTCACACATGGCAACCATTGTCCTTAGCAACACATTGTCCTGGATCCAGGATGCGAGTCCGTGTGGGATTAGATGGTCCCAGTGGATCTAATCATAACTATTCATTGGTTTACTGTGAGTGCCCATGTAGAGCTGTATGGTCTCCATGGTTACAGCCACAGGAAATGAGAAGAGGGAAAACACACCATGAATCAGACCCACCACCAATTGAATGTGTCCTCACTTTCTCTCCACCTCCCAGGCTCTGATAGAAGAGCAGCAGACCCGGCTGGTGGGCCAGCAGCAGGTGCGCCCCCTACAGGCCAGGATCAGAGAGAGCGAGGCCAGCAACAAGGTGCCAGACACACACACGTCCCGCAACTCATGCGGTCCTAGTCCGTGTCCAACCCTTCCTGTGTTCACGCTCCTAACGCAGGAGCTGCAGCGGCGAATGGCAGAGATGCAGTGCGAGCTGCGGTCGGCGAGGGAGGCGGCGCAGCTCCAAGACGGCGCCATCCAGACGCTCAGGGACACGCTGAGTACCTCGCGCGCGCAGGTCTCAGGCATAAATGCTCTAATGACGTATAATAATGCATATCAGGTGCTAATCTTATGTGTCCTCAGGTCTCAGACCTCCAGCAAGTCGTTATGGAGCAGAAGGAGATGTTGGTGTCTCTCAAGTCTCAAGGCCAGCAGGAGCAGCAGGTACACACACTCACACACACTCCCCTGCCTGTCTGCTGTCCATGGCTTGTCATCTGTCTGTTGTGTGTGTGTGTGTGTGTGTGTGTGTAGGGTGGAGTGTTGGCTTTGGAAGCATCACTGTTCTCAAGTCAGCTAGAAATGCAGCATTGCCAGCAGGCATTAAGCCACGCCCATAGGCGCGAGGACGACCTCACCCGGGCAAACCAGCGTCTCCATAGTGACCTGCAGAGGGCGGAGCAGCAGCGGGAACAGGCCGAGAGACACAGCCAGGTGTGTGTCTGTGTGTTTACATTTACATTTACAGCATTTACCAGACGCCCTTATCCAGAGCGACTTACAATCAGTAGTTACAGGGACAGTCCCCCCCTGGAGCAACTTAAGGTTAAGTGTCCTGCTCAGGGACACAATGGTAGTAAGTGAGATTTGAACCTGGATCTTCTGGTTCACAGGCGAGTGTGTTACCCACTAGGCCACTACCACCCATGTTTTTGCATTGTATGTATGATGGGGTTTTAAATGCAGTTTGCCACAATCTCGGGCAATGTGCAATAATCTACAAGGATATATATAAATATGCACACATAAATGCTTCAATACTGACCTGTAAACTACGCCATTTTATATTGTCTGCATTGCTGTCTGTATCTGTCTGTTTGCCCCGTTAAGTAGCCCCATAATTTCGTTTTATATATAACATCCTGCTTCAGTGCAATGACAATAAAGGCGTAACTAACTATTCATTAGTGAGGATGTGTATGCGTGTGCAGGATCTTCTCTGTGCTGTAGAGGACGCTCGCACTCGTCTCGTACAGCTGGAAGACGGGATGAAGGAGAAAGAGGGAGAGAGAGGCGGGGAGAACACCATCAGACAGCTGAGGAACACTCTGCAGAACAAGGAGAGGCTGCTGCAGGTCAGATACACACAGAACACACACACACAGGGTGTTGACTGTACACACATTCACACGTGGGCTGTATGTCGTCCAACAGGACTACAGTCAAATGTTGGACAGTGGTGGCAAAGAGTGTGTACCGTCTAAACTCAAACTGAGGATCCAGGAAAGAGACTGTGCTGTGGAGGTACACACACACACACACACACACACACACATACAAACACACACAATATTGCAGTGAAATGTGATTAATCCTCTCTGTTTCTATAACATACACGCCTACAAACAGCAAGCACTGGATGAGCTTCGTAAACTTCAGCTGCATCTCAGGGAGAAAGAACGAGACCTGGAGAAGCTGCAGTGTGTGTGTGCCAACAACGAAGAGACCATCATGGTACACGTCCCCACACACCCATGCAATCAAACAACTGACGAATAGACCTGGGCGACTGTACGATTGATGATCACAATAAAATAAAACTCCATCTTGGTGCGTATTTACATTATTTTACTGCAAGATGAATGCCGCAGTGGTTTACTGTGTAAAACTAGCGAAGATGTTTAAAACGGATCCGAGGACGACAGCAGGTTACATCCGAGTTACGTGACGTCATTGTGGACAGGAGGTGACCTCAGTTGTTTGGAGAATTTTACATTACATCCATTTTAAACATCTTCGCTAGCTTTACACAGTAAACCACTGTGGCACTCATCTTGCAGTAATATAATGTAAATACACACACATCAAGATGGAGTTTAATTTTATTGTGATAATGGGTGCTAGTAGCCTAGTGGGTAACACACTCGCCTATGAACCAGACCCAGGTTCAAACCCCACTTCCTACCATTGTGTCCCTGAGCAGGACACTTAACCCTGAGTGTCTCCAGGGGGGGACTGTCCCTGTAACTACTGACTGTAAGTCGCTCTGGAAAAGGGCGTCTGGTAAATGCTGGAAATGTAAATGTAAAAAAAAATATTTGAAAATGGTTGGTTCTGGCCAAATTGACGTTGTGTAAGATAAGTTCCAGTCTGGCATTATCAGAATGTTTTCATCATGTCTCCCAGCCCTACTTACTTACTTATTATTTGCCATGAAGACAATGTTGTAAAATTCTCCTTTGCATTGGTAGAGTCTGCAGGCGCTGCTGCGGGCCAGAGACCTGGAGCAGGAGCAGGTGTGTGTGTCACTGCGGAATGTGCAGGGTGTGCATCGTGAGTGTGAGGACAGACACAAACACACCCTGCTGGAGAGGGACATGCTCATCAATCAGCTGCAGAGCTGCCTTCATACGTTCACCAAAGAAAACAAGGTACACACACACACTCACACACCCAACTTATATACGTGCTGTGATCCAGGTTCACACGTAGCGCTTGTGTCTTTTGCAGGATCTGACATCAGCACTGATCAGTGGTCAGTCTGTGGAATCAGCCTCTCTGCTGGAGGAGCTAAAGACACACCTGTGTGTGAAAGAGAAACTGATCCAGGACCTGCTGTCTGACCGCAGTCGCCAAGTGCAGCAGCACCAGACACAGATGCAGGACATGCTGAATGCCATCGGCAGCAGGGACCAGTACATACAGGTACCAGTCACACGACCAGTGTCTGTGCAACACAGCAGAAGGTACCAGCTGTAAACGTCTGACTTCTACTTCCCAGGATGCTGCAGGGCGTGCCGGTGAGATGATAGGTGCACAGACAGCCCGGCTGCAGGAGATGCGCAGGCAGCTTGCATGTGCGCAGGCTACAGAAGGTCCAGGGGACCCACACGATGATGTGGACGTGCAGGCCTTACAGGAGGAGCTGCAGCTCGCCGTGCGCCGGGAGAGACTGGCTCAGCAGCAGCTGTCCACTCTCAGGGCTTCTCTGGCCCAGCAGGACGAGCAACTACAGCTCCAGCCTGCCCTGACCCCACATTTCAAAGGGATGACTGAGAAGGTCCATTTAAGTCACTGAAATTCCTGTCCACACAAAAACGTGTTTCTCTGAAACGGGGACATTTCTGGCCCTGCGTCCACGTGGTGGCGGCGTTTCAGGGGACCCGGAACGGTTATTATCTAAAACAGGGACATTTCTGGCCCTGCGTCCACATGGTGGCGGCGTTTCAGGGGACCCGGAATGGTTATTATCTAAAACGGGGACATTTCTGGCCCTGCGTCCATGCGGAGGTGCCGTTTCAGGGGACCCGGAATGGTTATTATCTAAAACAGGGACATTTCTGGCCCTGCGTCCATGTGGAGGCGCCATTTCAGGGGACCCGGAATGGTTATTATCTAAAATGGGGACATTTCTGGCCCTGCATCCAGACAAAGGCACCGTTTCAGGGGACCCGGAATGGTTATTATCTAAAATGGGGACATTTCTGGCCCTGCATCCACGCGGAGGTGCCGTTTCAGGGGACCCGGAATGGTTATTATCTAAAACAGGGACATTTCTGGCCCTGCGTCCATGCGGAGGTGCCGTTTCAGGGGACCCGGAATGGTTATTATCTAAAATGGGGACATTTCTGGCCCTGCGTCCACGCGGAGGTGCCGTTTCAGGGAACCCGGAATGGTTATTATCTAAAATGGGGACATTTCTGGCCCTGCGTCCATGTGGAGGCGCCATTTCAGGGGACCCGGAATGGTTATTATCTAAAATGGGGACATTTCTGGCCCTTTCATCCACGCGGAGGCGCCGTTTCAGGGGACCCGGAATGGTTATTATCTAAAATGGGGACATTTCTGGCCCTGCGTCCACGCGGAGGTGGCGTTTCAGGGAACCCGGAATGGTTATTATCTAAAATGGGGACATTTCTGGCCCTGCGTCCACGCGGAGGTGGCGTTTCAGGGAACCCGGAATGGTTATTATCTAAAATGGGGACATTTCTGGCCCTGCGTCCATGTGGAGGCGCCATTTCAGGGGACCCGGAATGGTTATTATCTAAAACGGGGACATTTCTGGCCCTGCGTCCATGTGGAGGCGCCATTTCAGGGGACCCGGAATGGTTATTATCTAAAACAGGGACATTTCTGGCCCTGCGTCCACGCGGAGGTGGCGTTTCAGGGGACCCGGAATGGTTATTATCTAAAACAGAGACATTTCTGGCCCTGCATCCAGACAAAGGCACCGTTTCAGGGGACCCGGAATGGTTATTATCTAAAATGGGGACATTTCTGGCCCTGCGTCCACGCGGAGGTGCCGTTTCAGGGGACCCGGAATGGTTATTATCTAAAACAGGGACATTTCTGGCCCTGCGTCCATGCGGAGGTGCCGTTTCAGGGGACCCGGAATGGTTATTATCTAAAATGGGGACATTTCTGGCCCTGCGTCCACGCGGAGGTGCCGTTTCAGGGAACCCGGAATGGTTATTATCTAAAATGGGGACATTTCTGGCCCTGCGTCCATGTGGAGGCGCCATTTCAGGGGACCCGGAATGGTTATTATCTAAAATGGGGACATTTCTGGCCCTTTCGTCCACGCGGAGGCGCCGTTTCAGGGGACCCGGAATGGTTATTATCTAAAATGGGGACATTTCTGGCCCTGCGTCCACGCGGAGGTGGCGTTTCAGGGAACCCGGAATGGTTATTATCTAAAATGGGGACATTTCTGGCCCTGCGTCCACGCGGAGGTGGCGTTTCAGGGAACCCGGAATGGTTATTATCTAAAATGGGGACATTTCTGGCCCTGCGTCCATGTGGAGGCGCCATTTCAGGGGACCCGGAATGGTTATTATCTAAAACGGGGACATTTCTGGCCCTGCGTCCATGTGGAGGCGCCATTTCAGGGGACCCGGAATGGTTATTATCTAAAACAGGGACATTTCTGGCCCTGCGTCCACGCGGAGGTGGCGTTTCAGGGGACCCGGAATGGTTATTATCTAAAATGGGGACATTTCTGGGCCTGCGTCCATGTGGAGGCGCCATTTCAGGGGACCCGGAATGGTTATTATCTAAAACAGGGACATTTCTGGCCCTGCGTCCACGCGGAGGCGCCGTTTCAGGGGACCCGGAATGGTTATTATCTAAAATGGGGACATTTCTGGCCCTGCGTCCACGCGGAGGTGGCGTTTCAGGGGACCCGGAATGGTTATTATCTAAAATGGGGACATTTCTGGCCCTGCGTCCACGCGGAGGCGCCGTTTCAGGGGACCCGGAATGGTTATTATCTAAAACAGAGACATTTCTGGCCCTGCATCCACGCGGAGGCGCCGTTTCAGGGGACCCGGAATGGTTATTATCTAAAATGGGGACATTTCTGGCCCTGCGTCCACGCGGGCCAGACATTTCAGGGTACCCGGAATGGTTATTATCTAAAACGGGGACATTTCTGGCCCTGCGTCCATGTGGAGGCGCCATTTCAGGGGACCCGGAATGGTTATTATCTAAAACAGGGACATTTCTGGCCCTGCGTCCACGCGGAGGTGGCGTTTCAGGGGACCCGGAATGGTTATTATCTAAAATGGGGACATTTCTGGGCCTGCGTCCATGTGGAGGCGCCATTTCAGGGGACCCGGAATGGTTATTATCTAAAACAGGGACATTTCTGGCCCTGCGTCCACGCGGAGGCGCCGTTTCAGGGGACCCGGAATGGTTATTATCTAAAATGGGGACATTTCTGGCCCTGCGTCCACGCGGAGGTGGCGTTTCAGGGGACCCGGAATGGTTATTATCTAAAATGGGGACATTTCTGGCCCTGCGTCCACGCGGAGGTGGCGTTTCAGGGAACCCGGAACAGTTATTATCTAAAACAGAGACATTTCTGGCCCTGCGTCCACGTGGAGGCGCCGTTTCAGGGGACCCGGAATGGTTATTATCTAAAATGGGGACATTTCTGGCCCTGCGTCCACGCGGAGGCGCCGTTTCAGGGGACTCGGAATGGTTATTATCTAAAATGGGGACATTTCTGGCCCTGCGTCCACGCGGAGGCGCCGTTTCAGGGAACCCGGAATGGTTATTATCTAAAACAGGGACATTTCTGGCCCTGCGTCCACGCGGAGGTGGCGTTTCAGGGAACCCGGAATGGTTATTATCTAAAATGGGGACATTTCTGGCCCTGCGTCCATGTGGAGGCGCCATTTCAGGGGACCCGGAACAGTTATTATCTAAAACAGAGACATTTCTGGCCCTGCGTCCACGCGGAGGCGCCGTTTCAGGGGACCCGGAATGGTTATTATCTAAAATGGGGACATTTCTGGCCCTGCGTCCACGCGGAGGCGCCGTTTCAGGGGACCCGGAATGGTTATTATCTAAAACAGAGACATTTCTGGCCCTGCGTCCACGCGGAGGCGCCGTTTCAGGGGACCCGGAATGGTTATTATCTAAAACAGGGACATTTCTGGCCCTGCGTCCACATGGTGGCGGCGTTTCAGGGGACCCGGAATGGTTGTTATCTAAAACGGGGACATTTCTGGCCCTGCGTCCACGCGGAGGTGCCGTTTCAGGGGACCCGGAATGGTTATTATCTAAAACAGGGACATTTCTGGCCCTGCGTCCATGTGGAGGCGCCATTTCAGGGGACCCGGAATGGTTATTATCTAAAACGGGGACATTTCTGGCCCTGCGTCCATGCGGAGGTGCCGTTTCAGGGGACCCGGAATGGTTATTATCTAAAATGGGGACATTTCTGGCCCTGCGTCCACGCGGAGGTGCCGTTTCAGGGAACCCGGAATGGTTATTATCTAAAATGGGGACATTTCTGGCCCTGCGTCCACGCGGAGGTGCCGTTTCAGGGAACCCGGAATGGTTATTATCTAAAATGGGGACATTTCTGGCCCTGCGTCCACGCGGAGGTGGCGTTTCAGGGGACCCGGAATGGTTATTATCTAAAACAGAGACATTTCTGGCCCTGCGTCCATGCGGAGGTGCCGTTTCAGGGGACCCGGAATGGTTATTATCTAAAATGGGGACATTTCTGGCCCTGCGTCCACGCGGAGGTGCCGTTTCAGGGAACCCGGAATGGTTATTATCTAAAATGGGGACATTTCTGGCCCTGCGTCCACGCGGGCCAGACATTTCAGGGTACCCGGAATGGTTATTATCTAAAATCCTCTCTACGCCACAAATTTCCAATGAAAGGACCCTCAAGGAGACCAGGTGTGGGGGGGTTAAAACAGCATTCAGGACACCCTGTGCATCTCCATGTGGACGCAGGTTTTTTCTAAACCAAAAAACCCGTTTTAGAGAAAAACCTTATGGTGTGGCCTCATTCTTATTATTATAGAGCACTCACATGTTTTTCACATTGTTCTTGTTCTTTTCTATAGGGTCCTACATGTCTAACTGCCGTGGAATCAGATGCGGCCAGCCAATCACGGGCTGAGTTTGGAGGTGGGCATGAGCAGATTGTGTGATATGGCCTCCAGATGGAGTGGGTGTGGTCTAACCTTTCTGACCTGCTGTGAAGGGTGGAAGGTCATGCTAACTTGCTAGATTAATCCATCTAACTTTGCACTTCCAATATGAAACAAAAATCTTTTTTGTTGCTTTATATTTTAAATGTTGTTATTGCTTAGCAATGTGATAACCATATTTATATATTTATCATTCGACTAGGTTTAGTCCAATTAAAATGCTACTTTATTCACACTATATATATATTTGTTTAATATAAGTCCCTGCCTCCTTCAATTCTGTGCATCCTAAAACCATGGCAACAAGATTTTATGTCCCAGCCCAGAAACCGGCATGCATATGAAATTCCTCGATATTCATCGGACGAAAGCGGTTGTTTGGGGTGTAAAACCTGAGTGCCTTGCATGGAGAGTGATTCACTTCTTACACTGTCTACATGGTGATCCAGCAGCTGCTTTTGTTTGGACCAAGAACGCTTGTGTACAACAGTGTGTGTTGCATCTGCTTATTTATTTATATTAAATGAAAATTTTCTTCAGACATGTTCATTGAGTTCCATATGTGTCACTTTCACTCAAAATAAAAGAATCATACACACAATGTGCACATCAGATCAGAAGGTAACATCAGAAATCTGTCTCAAGCATCCTCACACATACAGTAGTTCTCTATGAAGGTATTGATGCCAGCAAGCATGTCCCACTGTCCCAAACCATCACAGTCCACACTGCCCCATCAGCCAAAGCAAGAACATTCTGTCCTCCTTCCCGGTAAAACCCCAATCATACATGTCCCAGTAATAAAATAAGAGACGTGACGCGTGTCCACAGCTCAGACGTCTCCATGGGGAACACGCCCGACACACATCTCCTACTATACCCACCCGGATATCTTATCACTCACCGTTACTGTTACAATATTTACAACTATGAACGCTGATGTCACTGCAGCAGTGGGTGTGATTTATAGGGAGTGGTCAGATTTTAAAAGGTTTATTTGTGTACGTGAGTGTCAGGGTTTACATATTTTGCCATATTTTGTTGCAGAGGTAGATAACGCTGAAGACTACAGCAGTGACTTCGTCGAGGAAGAAGAGAACTCGAAGATGACAGTGAAGGTCCTGGGGGCCACGCAGGTACGTGTGCATTTTATCAGGTAATATTGCTACCATGCATGTAGAATACGAGGAAAACACTCTCACACGTTTCTCCAGGGCTGTGTGGCACCTCAGACTCCCCAGAATTCTGCTGTGGAGGAGGTCAAGTTTCTGGTGGAGCAGAAGCGGGAGGTGGAGAAAGAGCTGATGGAGCTCAGGGCTCTGCTGCAGAGGAGCGGCTACTCCTCGCTCTCTGAGATGAAGTACCTCACCGTACACCCAAATGCATGGTAAAGTCTTCCTCAGATGCACATTTTGTTCCGTTACAACTCTTTCTCTCCTCAGGAGGGCGCTGTCCTCCTTGCACGCTGAGAACCAAGAGCTCAGAGATCTGCTCACCCAAGCACAGCAGAGAAAAGAGAAGCCCTCCAGGTCCCAGGTAGGGGATCATTTAAAAAATGAACATATGAGTGTCAGGACGGTATTGTGAATATTGTAAATTTTCTGTGTTTGATGCTGGAACAGAACGGAGAACTTTGTGAGAGAGCGGTGCAGCCAGAAGCACTCCAGCCCAGCAGAGATCTGGGTGAGTTCATCTACTTGCTGCTGAAAGGAGAATCGATACGAACAGACCCGAAACCTGATCTCGGCACGGCTCCGTCTCGCCCATGCAGCTGGGAGCTCAGCGCCGCTGCAGCACAGCAAACATGTTCAGGTGGATCTGCAGGATTTGGGCTACGAGACCAGCGGGCGTAGTGAGAACGAGGTGGAACGAGAGGAGACCAGCAGCCCAGGTGACACTAACACATGTAATCAGTTTTATTATCTGCATAAATGAGTGATATTTCATCATGGTCCGTCTCTCTCTGTGTGTGCAGAGTTTGATGATCTGGAGATGTGTACGTCTCTCTCGCTACGTGACAGCGCTGCCTTGTCTCTCTGGGGAAGCTCCAGCGGCGCCGCCGCTCAGCATTGTGGGAAAAGCGATGTTGTGATGCAGCTGCAGACTCGTCCCCGTGACCACGAGGAGGACGAGGGGTGGCAATCTTCATCAGATGCGCACTGGGCCTCGCCGGCGAAGTCAGGGACAGAAAGGGAGCTGCGTGAGCTGGTGTGTCGCGTAGAGTCCCTGGAGGAACAGCTGAGGGCAAAGGGCAAAGGTCACAGTGATGGTGGCAAAGCTACCAATATACCAGGGTAAGAAAGTGCTGTTAAAAATGTTTTAATTTTCATTATTATGGACATTTAAAGAATGATTCTCTTTTCATTCTAATATTGAAATAACATTTATTTAAGCATGCATAGGAAATTGCAGGCATCCATGCTAAGATAAATGTAAGAGCTGTACATGTATAAAAGAACAAAGTGTAGCATGTGTAACTTGTGTCAATGTGTAATTAAGTAATATAGCACATATAATTCTAAGTATTTACATTCATATACATTTAATATACATTTTTGTTCATAGACACCAATATTCACACAGGACCTTCTCTCTGAATGAGTCGGGGTCTGAATGTGTGTGTATGAGAGAGAGAGAGAGAGAGAGAGAGTTCTGGTATGTATTAGGGAAGAATAAATATTCTCACAAAGATCACATTTACTAGGAAGGAGGAGAAAATTACAGAGGTAGTTACACATTTATAATAGCAATATGATAAATGTAGATTTAGAAAGGCTATAAAAAGTGGGAGCATGTTGAGGGTGTTGACTGTTGTAATTGTGTGTGTTGCATTTGTGTGAACAGAGTAGTGGTTGTACGGAGAGGTTGTGTTTCCCTGCGCAGGCGCTTCGACTCGCTGATCCAGGCGCAGGCTCGGGAGCTGTGTGTGTTGCGGGGACGCGTGCGCGAGGGCGCCTGTGTGTGTCGCCTCCTGTCCCGGCAGCTGGCCGACACCACCAAGGCCTTCGAGGAGCTGCTGCGGGCCACCGACGTCGACTACTACATGGGCCAGAGCTTCCGAGAGCAGCTGTCACAGAGCGGCGCGCTCGCCCACCGCGCCTACGCCAAAATCAGCGGCGGTGAGGACGCCACTTAAACGTGCATAGAAAGACATGGCTGGTGATCCGTACTGATTACGATGCTTCGGTGTGTTCATTGTAGAAGACCCTACCGATCTACCTGATGAGGGTGATAAAACAGAACTGCTGGCCATCAGGTCAGTGCACTAAACACACTCACACACACAAATACACACTGCAGGGACCCAAGAAAACTCTACAATATTTTACTGTGTGTAGTAACACTTACAAGTGCATTACACTTCTGAACCATTTACATGTACGGCACCAGACGTCCTTATCCAGAGCGTCTTACTATCAGTAGTGACAGGGACAGTCGTCCCGGAGACACTCAGGGTTAAGTGTCCTGCTCAGGGACACGATGGTAGTATGTGGGGTTTGAACGTGGGACTTTGTGCTCTTCTGGTGTTTAGATGAGTGAGTTCTCCACTAGGCTACTACCAGCCTCCAGAACCAGCCACTTCAATGTATTTTAATCATTTCTAATGTTTTAGATTAATAGTATTATTTTTCTAATTGTTTTATTATCTAAGTGAATTTACATTGTTGTTGAAGGTAAACTGACTGAACTCTGCACATTTGGGTCTTTTGGTGACAAGACAAATTAATTATCAATAATGAACAAGGAGTACGGCGTTCGGCATCATTTGAAACGACGGTGGAAACTATTGTACAGATCGGAACTGTGCCTCTGAGGCATGATGGGAGATAATTAGCTCGGCTCGTTTTCCATAGAGCTTCAGTCTGTAATGAAATCACTGATCAATGCAAACGATTCACGTGCATACACATGAACACACACACACACACACACACACACACACACACACACACTCATCTCGCGTTGCTGGCCAACATTAACACGGTGACTCTCGGCCTGCTATAATGTCACTCGTGGTTTCAGGGCTCTGTCAGGGAAGTCAGTAATGAAACACTAACTGGACTTGGCGCGCCCCACTTTCCCTACAGACCTCTCTCTCACACACACACACACACACACACACACACACACAAAATTACTGTTCGGCATACGTCCATAACATAACTTATTTATTATCATTTGGCAGAACATTTCAAGTCTGTTTTAGGGTAATGAAAATCAAATCAGGTCAAATAAAAACCACACGGCCTGTAGGCGTCTCCACGCGCTAAATGTTGTACAAAATCCCAGTCCGATTCTCATGGTTCCAGTTTCAGAAATAATCACCAATACGGAATAAACACACTCTACAGAATTTTAAAAACTGTGGCATCAGTAATAAATATTCAAAATCACGTCAGCAAGAACACAAACTGACAAACCTGGAGCTCCTCTAGGTCACTTCCTGTCCCCGGGGAGGGGACTCTGTTGTGTACAGCTGGCATGAAGAATGTAAACACACACCAACGTAGACTGAGAGCAGGGATGTGGATGTCCTGCATGAAACAGCGGGGGGCGCCGCAGACACCCGGTGATGGAGGGAGAGAGAGAGAGAGAGAGAGAGAGAGAGAGAGAGGTTGCACAGATGGTCGATCCAACACAGCCTACAGCTGCGCTCCTCCATGTTCTGGTACCGGTCGGCTTCATTAGACGACAAGCGGGGGGACTTTCGCTGATTTCATGTCCTGTTTGTTTCTGAGAGTGAGGATGTGCGTATGTGTTGGAGAGAGAGAAGCTGTCACATGGTCATGAGTCTTCCTCGTCCCACTGGCATGTGGACTAATCAGAGGCGGAGAGACGGCAAGGCGGAGGGGAAAAGACCAGACGTACGAAGATAGCGGCGCGGCGAGTGCTAGTGAGAACGGAGGCGGGCGGACGGGCGGGGTGTTGACACGAGCACTAATCAGGTTAAGTTATTAAGACCTCATGAGACGGAGAACTGGGTCAGTGAGCGCTAAAGCTACACAGAGCTGCAGGGACAAAGGAGAAATGGTGATGGACACCCACAGGACCACGGCAGGAGGAGAGATGATGAGAAAAGAGCGACTGAGACACCAAGAGCTCTAGGCGGAACTTAACAAGCCGATGGATCGTTCTAGAATCTGGAGGGGACATCTCAACGCTGAACCTTGGACACATCTTGGATGAATGCAATGTCAGGGTATAGCAAGAATGGATTTTCGTCTTCTCCAGCATCTCTTCCAACGTTCTTGATCGGCCTCAAGCCTTTTAAAGACGGCGCCTGCTGTGTCCGGGTCCAGATATGGGATTGACGCGTCCTTTTTGTGTTTGATCGGTCAGGACAGCCACTCAGAGCTGTGTATGACTGTGTAGTTCTGTGACTGAGCAGCTTAATGCGTCTGGAACAAAGCGTCTCTGGGCATCGCTGCTCTCTGGCCCGACATGTGAGCGTGCTTCAAGTGTTCTGTAGCCATCGGGGACAGGACGCGTGTTTAAGGACGAGGACGAACACACACACACACACACACAGCACAACATCCTGTTCATGAGCAGAAGGGTCAAATCTCAAACAGCACAGAGTGGCGTGGCGTGATTCTGCGGTTTACCCATAATCCCGTGGAGAGTTCCAGACCCCTGGCCGATGATCCGGCTAATGATCGTACCGCTGTCACCACGGCGACCCAACTGACATCGGGCATTACCGCGGTGGCGGGAGGCGGAGCCCGCAGTGGCGTGGCGGGGCAGGCCCGGCCGGGCGGCATGGCTCCCCTCTGGAAGTCCATGCTGTCGAAGAGGAGCCCGCTGTACCGGGACTCGCTGTTCTCCTTCTCTCTGTGGGAGAGCCGGGCGCAGCTCAGAGCGCAGGCAGACCGCGAACGCAGGGCCCTGCTGCGCCAGGTGGACAAGTAAGGCATTCTGGGAAATTCACCTGGTCTGCTGCCAGGTTCCTGACGTGACGGGTGTCCTCTATGTGTGGATCACACGAGGCAGCACTGTGTGCATGTGTGTGCGTATGTGTGTCTGTGTCGTATGTGTGTCTGTGTGTGTGTGCGTGAATGTGTTTGTATGTGTGCGTATATGTGTGCGTATGTGTGTCTGTGTGTGTGAGTGCGTATGTGTGTGTGTATGTGTGCGTGTGTGTGTCTGTGTATATGTGTGCGTGTGTGTGTGCGTATGTGTGTGTGTGTGACTATGTGTGTGTGCGTATGTGTGTGTGTGTGTGCGTATGTGTGTCTGTGTGTGTGTGTGTATATGTGTGTGTGTGTGTGTGTCTGTGTATATGTGTGCGTGTGTGTGTGCGTATGTGTGTCTGTGTGTGTGTGTGACTATGTGTATGTGCGTATGTGTGTGTGTGTGTGTGTGTGTGTGTGTGTGTGCGTATGTGTGTCTGTGTGTGTGTGTGTGTGTGTGTATATGTGTGTCTGTGTCTGTGTGTGTGTGTGCGTATATGTGTGCGTGTGCGTATGTGTGTCTGTGTGTGTGTGTGTGTGTGTGTGCGTATGTGTGTCTGTGTGTGTGTGTGTGTGTGTGTGTGTGACTATGTGTATGTGCGTATGTGTATGTGTGTGTGTGTGTGTGTGTGTGTGCGTATGTGTGTCTGTGTGTGTGTGTGTGTATATGTGTGTCTGTGTGTGTGTGTGTGTATATGTGTGTCTGTGTGTGTGTGTGCGTGTGTGTGTGCGTATGTGTGTGTGTGTGTGACTATGTGTGTGTGCGTATGTGTCTGTGTGTGTGTGTGTGTGTGTGTGTGTGACTATGTGTATGTGCGTATGTGTGTGTGTGTGTGTGTGTGTGCGTATGTGTGTCTGTGTGTGTGTGTGTGTATATGTGTGTCTGTGTGTGTGTGTGCGTATATGTGTGCGTGTGCGTATGTGTGTCTGTGTGTGTGTGTGTGTGTCTGTGTATATGTGTATATGTGTGTGTGTGCCCAGCTAACACTAGCTCATCAGACCTAGTTAATTTGGGGGGGGTGAGAGTGCTGCCACTGGCACTTTGCACTTGGTTCAGTCTGAATCTCGGCCACGCTGGACTCAGACGGGGGAACGAATCGTGTTACAGAGACTGGACAGCGGCCACAGCAACATCTACCGTACAGAGTGCTCAGTATGGTTTACTGTATGGAATCTTTTTTGATTCATTCCACAGATGCCAGTAAATAAAATGTCCAGTTATGCCAAACTATTAAATGGCTGCAGGGAGTGTCTATTACATCACAAGGGCTTTCCCTCACCTTCTCTGCAGGTTGAGCAAGGAGCTCCAGCAGAAAGACAAACTCATAGAATCCCTGCGGTCCAAGCTGGACCAGTCCCGTCCTCACACGCCTACCAGTAGCCACGGGCCGTCTGACCACTCAGACAGGATCTCCTTCGTTTCTGATGAGCCCGGCTCCATCACTGAGGACCTGGACATGGGGACGCCCAGCGAATACGGACCGGAGGAGAGGCTCAGCACAGGTACACAAGACACGCTAACTCATGTAGCTGCATTTACAGAAGCGACGGGTTAATCTTCGCAGCAACTTTACACCACTTTTGCTTATTAAAGGAGTTTGTTCTGCAGTGTTCAGTGCAGCAACGCTTTTACATAAGACTTCCATCCATCTGTCCATCCTTCCTTCCTCCTTCCCCCAGGTTGTGCGAGTCAGAGAAGCCACGCTCCACAGCATCCCTCAATCCCCCCTTCCATCTCATCACACCAGTCCTCCAGCAGCTGTCCCAGCATGCACTGCACACCCCAGAAGGCACAGTGCCAGACAGGTGGGCAGGGAGTGGTACTGGCACATGCTGTGTTGCGCTCTGCTACACCATATACAGAAAACCATGTAATAATTTACATACAGCATCATTTATTGTGCGCCAACAGAAATATATCACCTTCTATACCACAGAATGCTGAAAAATCATTCACCACGACTGATTCTGCATGCTCCACATCGCATATGTGCAAAAACCATACAGAATATAAGCTGTTTACCTCATATTCCACCTTTCTGGCATCCTGGACCAGCAGATACCATATCAGATCCTGCGTAGTATACTAGCACTTCTCCATACCACCAGATATATTTATATATAAAATTATATTTTATATCACTGGGCACAGAAATCCTCATCAATAACAAACTCTCATTTCCTCTTTACTCATCTTCATTTCTTATTTTTATGTTCTTATTTATGGTTAAGTGCTGCTGCTTGGCCCTTCTGACTCGTATCTTCTGCATTATCATTCGCTTTTGCTGCTTGTTATTCTCCCTCTCTCTGTTCCCCAGGCCTTTTGGCTGAGCTCATGTCAGGTTCGCCCCCCTCCCTCTGTCATGACCCCCCATGTCAGCCCCCTGATGCTGGGGGTTTCTCCCTGGCTGCAGTGCAGCAGGAGCTCCAGACGCTGCAGACGCAGCTGGCCAGCAGTGAGCGTGCGTTCCGCCCTCTCTCGCTCTCTTTCTCTCTCTCTCTCTCTTTCTCTCTCTCTCTTTCTCTCCCTCCCTCTCTCTCTCTCTCTCTCTTTCTCTCCCTCCTCTCTCTCTCTCTCTCTCCTCTTTTTCTCTCTCTCTCTCCCTCTTTCTCTCTCCTCTCTCTCTCTCTCTCTCCTCTCTTTCTTTCTCTCTCTCTCTCTCCCTCACTCTCTCCCTCTCTCTCCCTCTGTGTGCGTGTTGCTTCTCATGATCAATTCACCCTTTCACGTCTCAGCTGACAGTCAGACATCAGCTCACTACTAAATACGTTCATCACAAGGCATAGAGAAACACAAGAAACCGAGGCTGCATTTTAACTGCCAATGCTCTGGAACACGGCAAAAATGGGTTCCATTTATGAGCTCAAATGAAGTACTGTGTGTGTGTGTGTGTGTGTTCTTCCTCCCCACTACTTTCCAGTTAATCCATTCTTAATGGTTCTTGTCTTTTCTATACTCGTAAGACGGTTTCTCCTGTCTGATAATGCCACCAAGACAAATGAATGCTGGGATTGTTCATTTTCTTGTTTTAATTGTTCCCAGGAACAGATGTGATGGGTTCAGGGGTCAAACCCCACCCTGGCACTCCTTTGGCTACCCCACCTCAACTTGACCTCCCAGGACTCCTCCCCTTTTCCCAGCACCCACATCACCAGTCGCCATTTGTCGGGCTGAATTACAGTCCCGGGGCGGGACTTCTTGAAAGCAGTGCATTGTGGGACACATTATATGGACCCAGACCGATCAGAGCTGGTGTGTATGGAGATGTGTCTTCAGGCTCATCTGGTTACCAGTCTGGCACGAGTCACACAGGTTAGTTTGCACCAGATCTACAATATCAGTGCACATTTTGACACTCCTACTCATTTATGGATCTTGCATTTTTTTACATTATAGAACAAAAACAAGCAAACCAGGCAAAAACATTTTCTTCTCTGCAAATCAGGGAGCTTTGATTGTGCTTTGGGCTCCATCTTTCTCCTTAACTGGCACAGAGTCGGTGCGTCCAGACTTTAGTTTGTTAGTGTATGTTGGTGATTGTGTGTGTGTGTGTGTGTGTGTGTGTCTCACTAGGTGCAGAATTAATGGAGGAACACCTGAGGGAGATCCGCTGCCTGCGGCGGCGTCTGGAAGATTCCATTCAGACCAACGACCGTCTGAGACAACAGCTGGAAGAAAGGCTGACCTCTCTGAGCCGAGAAGGAGGTCCCCACATCACCCCCAAAACGGGCATTAACCGCAATAACTGACCGTTTTACATTTACAGAGCAAGTTTTTACTGTCTCAGCAGGCGCTCCAACAAACATCTACATCCAGGGTCTGGACTCAGTCCCTCAGCTGTCCAATCAGATTCATGCTCTGAAAGAGGAGAACAGGGCCCTGCAAACCTGCCTCGCCCAGACAACCAGAGGTAGGACCGCCACACGCGCTAAACTGCGGCACACACAGCACCACTAAACAGAGCATCATCCCTGCAGAGAGCAGCAAGGAGGCGGAGCTTCTCCGTGAGACGGTTATGGGTGGCCGTGGTCGTCTGAAGGAGGCGGAGCTTGAGGTGGAGCGCTTGGCAGAACAGTGTAAGCGGCTGCAGGCAGCGGCGAGGGAGAAGACGCGAAGCATCCAGCAGCTCCGAGAAGACAAGCAGAGCAGTCAGGAGAATGCCAACAGGTGTGTGTGTTCCTCCATGTACAGTTGCGATTTCCTCACCAAAGTTACCTACACAATAATGCGTTTTCAACGCTGCTTTCAGTTTTTCTAACAGGAGGAACATGACACACACAAAAGGGAGAGAACACACCACTGCAGCACAGAACAGAACTCCAAACCACACAATAATCTCCTCTCCTCCATGAGCACTAGGCCCCATCTTTGTGAAGGAGGCGTCCGGTGGACATGATAGCATGGGCGGAGTCTCCAATCACCAAGCCTGTCCCCTCAAGGACCTAAAGGGGAAACGAACACAAACACACCACACACAGCAGAGAAAATGAATAATGGTCAGGGTTAGGGTCATGTCGGGAAGCACTTGGCCTGGTGTCATGGTGAACGGGTTCGACCCGGTCTCCGGCGTTCCCATGATGTGAGCTGGTGTGACTTTCCATTTCACGGCTGAGCTGCTCGTGCAGCAGTTTCCCCTCGCGGCGGCGTGTGTGCCGGTGTTTTTCCGTGCTGCTTGTGCAGGAGTCGGTATCATTTCAATTGATCAGTGTGGGTACCTGGAGATAATAATGTTTGACAGCGCTGTCTGTTTTCAGTCCGAGCAGAATGTCAGTGGCTTTTCTGTCACCCATCTTGTCAGTCTTACTTAGATTAGGATTTCTGTGTGTGTGTGTGTGTGTGTGTGTGTGTGTGTGTGAAGGCTGCAGCATGAAGTGGATGTTCTCCAGCAGCAGCTGAGTGAGACCAGGCGTCTGGTTCAGTGTCTTCAGGACCACATATGGAAACAGCAGAGACTGGGTGGTTCAGACACACAAACTAACACTGGTGAGTACTCTCTCTCTCTCTCTCTCTCTCTCTCTCTCTCACACACACACACACACACACACTCACTGGTGAGCTCTCTCTCACACACACAAACTAACACTGGTGAGTACTCTCTCTCTCTCTCTCTCTCTCTCTCACACACACACACACACACACTCACTGGTGAGCTCTCTCTCACACACACAAACTAACACTGGTGAGTACTCTCTCTCTCTCTCTCTCTCTCTCTCACACACACACACACACACACACTCACTGGTGAGCTCTCTCTCTCTCTCACGCACACACACACACTCACTGGTGAGCTCTTTCTCACACACACACTCACTGGTGAGCTCTCTCTCTCTCTCACGCACACACACACACTCACTGGTGAGCTCTCTCTCTCTCACACACACACACACACTCACTGGTGAGCTCTCTCTCTCTCACACACACACACACACTCACTGGTGAGCTCTTGCTCGCTCTCTCACAAACACATACTCACTGGTGAATACATGCATGCATTGTTACGTCCCCCATATAGGGGTTAACAATGGTGGGGACAGTGACAATGGTGTGTGACAGGCTGACTCAACCGTAATGAGACAAACTAACTCAGCGAAGAGGTTTAGTGACATTCAGTGACATTTATTTAGTGACACAACAGGACCTCAGCATAAAAAAACTCCACCAATCCTGGAAGGACGTTTTTTGCACGTGACGTGTCATCTCATCCTCTCTGCAGCGGTGCCCGGGACGAAGTCCTTCTCTCCGACCTTTGACCTGGGCAGTCTGCACATACAACTGCAGCACCTGCAGACACCCGGTCACCCAGGGAGACAGTTGTTCCATGGTGAGCGAGGACGGGTGTGGAAATGTGTCCTTTATGATCGGACCCTGACGTTACATTTCTCCCTCAGACCCGTCTCCCTCTCCACCTGTGAGAGACACGTGTCCCCAGAGTCCTGCAGAACTGCGCAGCCCAGAGAGCACAGCAGGGGGTCAGAACCGTACACACACAATGTCTTTTCTAGATTCTTCTATATTTCAGGTTTCCAACTCTGCAGAATTAAACAGCTTTTGCTGTAAT
The DNA here is from genome assembly GCF_900700375.1 of Denticeps clupeoides. NCBI lineage: Eukaryota > Metazoa > Chordata > Actinopteri > Clupeiformes > Denticipitidae > Denticeps > Denticeps clupeoides. Next base: position 125,672 of record NW_021630036.1, on the reverse strand, counting down.
AACCACATTTTTCTGTCAACCATCTTCCATTAGACAGTGGGGATGGTTGTCCACCAGTCCTAAAAGACTTCTGGTGTTGGGAATGTGCAGAGCTAAACAGAGACAACTCTGGACAATCTCATTTATGAAAGATTCTCCATCTCGTCCCTAGAGTTTAACTAGTAGTCTCACACACACACGTCTTAACAACTCTCCTTGTCTCCTACATTCAGAGAGGTCTCCTGTAGCCCTGCTTCTGGGGACCGCTGATCCATTTTTCAACCCAGGAGGACGTCATGTGATCGGTCACACAGACGACTACAACTCGGTTCTCCAGCAGCTCCTGGAAGCCAGTGTGCTGCTCGCGGAGATAGAGAGGACGTTGCAGCAGACACTCGTCCAGGTCAGTCCCCCGCCATCATGTCAGTGTAAAACGATGTGAAAAGTCACCTTTACTTCTACACTTTTCTGCTCGGTTATGTTATCAGGGTGGCAGGAGGAACCTGATGGGCAGCACCACAACCCTGAGGCAGATCCTGGAGGAGGCTACTTCTCTGCTCAGGACGTTCTGGAGAGCAGCACTGCCCGGTGAGGCATCGCAGGTAAGTACATACCTCACGGTTTAGGTGGGAAGGATGGAACCAGCACCACCTGATGTGCAAGTGAAGCAACTGCAAAATGCTGCGTGTGTGTTAAGGACGAGGAAATGACATCGCTGAAGAGGAAGCTGTCCCAGCAACAGCGGGCTCTGCAGGATGCGCTGGAGAATCTGAGGAGCTCCAATCAAACCAGAAACACTATGGAGAACTTCATCGTCAGCCAGCGTGAGTTTTGCTGCTCTTCTCATCTCCTTTCTTCATTTTTTCCCATCTTTGATTCACAATCCATCATTTTGTTTCTCCAGTTTCAAGGACACGAGATGTGCTGAAGAAGGCTCGCTCTAACCTGGAGGTGAGATCGCTCAGCTCCTCAAACTGTGTCTTCATGGTTTTTCAGCTCTATTTCAGGAGGTGTATGTGCTTCATTCCCTATTTCTTCCCTTTCCTTCACTGTTTCCATCAATTTTTCCAATTTCCTCTCCTGTTGGTTGAGCAACTTCAGAAGAACCAGGTGAAGATTTCCTCGTTAAGTCTCTCACCTTCCTCCCCTTCCTCCTGTCCCTCCTCTTCCTCGCTCCCCTGGTGGTCTGCAGGTAGTTCTCTGTCTGTCTGTTGTGTGTAAGAGTACTGAGCTACTACTCTGTAAACTTCATCTAACACGACGCCGCTCTCTGTCCCTCTGTCTCAGGTAAAAACGCAGGACTGTGGACCAGTTCTCCTGGCCAGCGTGTCCTGAGCCGCCCACAGTCCCAGCATCCTCTACAGGCGTCCTCCTATTAGCCTGATTGGGAAGATGGCAGCTGGAGGCTGCGGCGAATGTGTTGCTCTGGCTGCAGTCCTACTTTTCTCTCGACGTCTCCATCGTCCGTCTTCTACGTACCTCACTTCTTCAGGGCCAGTGACTGCCTCAGTGCTTTGGTCCATCACCTCACCTCACCTCTGCATTATTCACTCCATCAGATGGACAGATGGAAGCGGCGTGTGATACCAGAGCACCTCACTGGCACATTTCAGACCACTGGACTTTTCAACTTGTTTTACAGATTTTGGTCAAATGGTCAAAATGTCTCTCAGCCTCCATCATGGGGGACTCGCTTTTACATGTTATCTAACTGATGATTCTTTCATAATTACACTTTCTGGCCTATTGGTGAGCTATTAGTTGGGGTTACAATACAGTCCATATATTTCATGGCATTAATGCACGATGCCCGATCTAGCGTTTATTTCTGCGATACCAACATTGGGTTAGTTTATGTGAATATTGACTTCTCTAACACTGGCCGTTTGGAATTTTACAGTATAAAGCAGCAGACCAAGTCAGCATTTGGATCCGAGGGCCAGACGTGAGTGGAAGAGCATATGTGTGACTGTTAGTAAATCCAGTGCTTGTTTCTAATGGTACTAATATTAATATTTAAGTTATGTGTCACAGCGATATTTAGGTTTTTGAGCATTGAGACATCTGGCCATACTGAACATGTGCAATAATAACACATGAACTATGTGAACTATGACCTTTGACACTGTAACTCGACCATCAGCTTGATGGCGTGAGGTAGACCGACTGTGCAATAGTCTTCCAGGACATTTAACTCAATCAGACTTACTGCTGGCTTCCTTCTGCACTGCTGCTGTGTGTGTGTGTGTGTGTGTGTGTGTGTGTGTGTGTGTGTGTGTGAGAATGTGGAATATGCCCCTGGCTCAAGTTTATTTTTATTACTGGAAAATACTGATGCTTTTGTCACCATTTGTAAAGATATATTCATTAGAACCTGGTCCTACAAAACATGATTTAATATTACCAGCACTTCCTGAATATGGACCATGCCTTGTGCCTGTATAAATAAGTCCTGGGATTTTTGTAAAATGGGACATAAATTGGTTATTTTATTCAAAAAATATTTTATTAATATATAGACCATTTTAAACTGTGTGATGCATTTGTCTCATAAAGAAAGCTAAAGACAATCAGTTACTGCTGTGTGTACGAAAAGGGAAGTGGGTTTGTGGATCTTTGTGTTTGCAGTGTTCTTTGTTGTGGGCGGAGTTTAACAAGGCCACACCTTCCGGAGACGCTTTAATTGTCTTTTTGCGGTGCCATGTTTGTTAGAGTGTTTCCGGTTCAAGTTGACATGTCGTGTTAAATTCGCCGAATTGTGCAAGTTGTAGATAGAACGGCGTCTGCCTGTAGCCTTGTCATTTCTCCCGAGCACCCCAGCTTTGTCCTCTGGGTGTCTTGGTGGTGACAAAATGACCAAAGCGAATGATGCGCCAAGGTGTGTCCTGTGAGGGCGGAGCTGTGTGTGTTGCGTTGTCGGGTGGGGGATCTGGACCACGCCCTACATGATGTCTGTATGCAGTTTCAATTAAAAGACAAAACAGGTAGCAGAAGCACCAACAAGACCTGCCTGCTTTATTCATGCCCCCGGTGGGAACTGCACCCCAACATTTGATCATTTTGGAATTTATTTTAAAAAATGGCTCCTACTGTGGTTTTCGCTTGTGGGTAAGATGAAGCTGTACAAACACAGTGGAAGTATTAAAAGTGACATGGTCCATGTACGTTCACTGCGTTGCAGCTAAAAAGAGAGCTGATCGCGAGCGTTACGTAAGATCCGCCCTGAGGGACTAGAATTAGTCCTCCACGTCATTAATGTCTTCTTCACTTAGTCACCTACGTCGATACGGGTATTTTTAGGGCGGTCGAGTTGCAGGCGATATTTAAAAGTTTTACAGAAACAAGGTTGGGAAGCGCAGCTTCACCAATAAAGAAAAAACCCACCAGAGATTTGAAAGCTGTGATAAAAACGTCATTTTAATGTAAACAGGAGTTCGCTAATTTACCACATTCTTCATCATGACAAGGCAAGAGGAGGTCAGAGGTCGGGGTTTAAGGCACAGTCCGCAGCCAACGATAGGAACGAACGCTCCAACAACCCTCTGATCAACACTGCCAGCTGTAGACGTCTTGAGATGACGTCATTATGTGGACATTCTGGACATTCGGGACCTCGTCCTCCGTGGCTGCGTGCTAGTAGAGCCCAGACCGCTTTTTTAAAAAGAACTGTGGCGCAGAAAGTGAATTTTGGACGTTTCAGAATTTGGATTACAGGAAGTGCCATTCATTCCTCTCTTTGGTCTACAACAAGGTTATTATAGGATTCTCTTTATAGCTAGTAAATAACACACCTCATTATGCATCATTAGTGCAACATTAACCAGAAACAAGACAGCGTGCTGAACGTTGACTCCGGTGTTGTGCGCATGTGGACGGCGTGTTGGATTTCCTGGAAATGGTCCTTCATCAGACACACACACACACACACACACACACACACACTGCATCCTCACTTGGAAATGCCCAAGCCGCTCTTCATGTACTCATAGACCACGTAGCTGATGCTGACTGCAGGTATGACTTTCATGAAGTTGGGCAGGATTCCACGGTAGAGGCCGAAGAAGCCCTCCTTCTCCAGGATCTTCTTCACCAGGCGGGACATGCTGGGCTGCTCAGATCCCTCCAGGGACGCTGCAGAAGAGGAGAACATCATGAGAAATGAACTTCATCCTCTACCGCCACAATCTTCTCGACACCACCCACCCTGGGCCTGCATGCGGGTGCGGATGAGGGCCAGCGGGTAGCTGGCCAGCTGGCCACACGTGCTGGAGATGGTTCCACAGCCCAGAAGCACCAGAACGCCGGGGTTGGCCGTGTCTTTAGCATAATTTGAAAGCCAGGCGTTCTTCAGACTCTGACAGGAGAAGAGCACAAAGTGTGAGCTGCCTGAAGACAACATTTATCCAACTGCAAATGCCTCAAAACAGAAGAAGCGAAAGAACGCTGGCTGAACTGGTCTAAAGCTCCATTAGATATGAAAGTTATTATTTGACGGAGACCGACCTCATACACAGCCAGGTCTATGCCAGCGTAGGGGATGATGCCCAGCATGTTGGGGATGTAGCCCTTGTAGAAGGCCTTCACGCCTTCCTTCCTCAGGATCTTCTTGGCGCAGTCGAACATGCCCGAGTACTGGCCCGTCTTCCTCAGCGTCAGTCGCGTCTTCATCACCTTCAGCGGAGATAAAAAATGGAAATTCACATTTCATCTGGAGACATTTGGAACCTGCTACATGGACATGGCTGCATCTCACCTCCATTGGGTAGATGGCAGTCTGGGCAGTGGCTCCAGCCAGAGAACCCGCGATGAACCTCTCGTGCGTCTGGACCTTCCCGCCATCCCTGGACAGCAGCTTTTTATACTGAGAAAAGAAGGACAAGAGGCACACATTACACGCCATTTTCCAGGGGTCAGAGTTCAGATCGAGATTTAGAACTGTCATGATCCGGACCGGCAGGGGGTCCGGACCGGAGTTTCATGTTCGTCTCGTGTAATGTTCCCTGATCGTGTTCACCTGCTGTCTATTTATATAATTGTATAAAGCTATCCTGTTCGTGTCTGTTCACTGTCAGGTCACTGTGCGTGTTCATGTCCCCCTGTCTCGTGTGTTGTTTGTATTAAACCCCTGTCCTGTGATCGTGCGAATGCGTCCTCCTTCACCGCCATGTCCAGTCCACCCGTGACAAGAACGTAATCGATCCACTCC
>NW_021630036.1:107987-115487 GCF_900700375.1 Denticeps clupeoides | reverse complement strand
ACGTGTACAGGAGACGACGCCCTCGCAACCGACCAGGTGGGACTGACTGGGCGTGGTTACCTGTTCAGGATCTTCTGGGCCTGCTCTTCACTTATCTTTATACCCAGGTCAGCAAGCGACTGCTTGATTTCCATAAAGTCGATGGAGCCTGTGGGAAAACATCTGATTATTACGCATTTTAATACACGGTTTTTAATACACGATTAATATGCGTTTTTTAATACACGTTTTTTAATACACGATTAATACGTGTTTTTAATACGTGTTTTTAATACACGATTAATACGTGTTTTTAATACACGGTTTTTAATACACGATTAATACGTGTTTTTAATACACGGTTTTTAATACACGATTAATATGTGTTTTTAATACGTGTTTTTAATACACGATTAATACGTGTTTTTAATACGTGTTTTTAATACATGATTAATACATGTTTTTAAATACATGATTAATACGTGTTTTTAATACACGGTTTTTAATACATGATTAATACGTGTTTTTAATACACTTTTTTAATACACGATTAATATGCGGTTTTTAATACACGGTTTTTTAATACACGATTAATACGTGTTTTTAATACACGGTTTTTAATACACGATTAATACGTGTTTTTAATACACGGTTTTTAATACACGATTAATATGTGTTTTAATACGTGTTTTTAATACACGATTAATACGTGTTTTTAATACGTGTTTTTAATACATGATTAATACATGTTTTTAATACATGATTAATACGTGTTTTTAATACACGGTTTTTAATACATGATTAATACGTGTTTTTAATACACTTTTTTTAATACACGATTAATATGCGGTTTTTAATACACGGTTTTTTAATACACGATTAATACGTGTTTTTTAATACGTGTTTTTAATACACGATTAATACGTGTTTTTAATACACGGTTTTTAATACACGATTAATATGTGTTTTTAATACGTGTTTTTAATACACGATTAATACGTGTTTTTAATACGTGTTTTTAATACATGATTAATACATGTTTTTAATACATGATTAATACGTGTTTTTAATACCACGGTTTTTTAATACATGATTAATACGTGTTTTTAATACACTTTTTAATACACGATTAATATGGCGGTTTTAATACACGGTTTTTTAATACACGATTAATACGTGTTTTAATACATGATTAATACGTGTTTTTTAATACATGATTAATACGTGTTTTTTAATACACGGTTTTTAATATATGATTAATACGTGTTTTTAATACACGGTTTTTAATACACGGTTTTTAATACACGATTAATACGTGTTTTTAATACACTTTTTTAATACACGATTAATATGAGGTTTTTAATACACGTTTTTTTAATACACGATTAATACGTGTTTTTTAATACACGGTTTTTAATAGACGTTTTGGTGCTCTGCCGTCGACAGTGAGACTAGAAGATCCTTCTCTCTTTGTCTGCATGAAGGTGTTGTAGTGGGCGTGGTCAGTGTACAGGGGGAGAAAGATGGGCGTGTCGGTGCAGAGTGAGGAGTGTCGTGTTGGATGGCGTTTTGTTTTACGGTGATGCTCCTACCGTCGTTGTTCTTGTCCAAGCTCTTGAACGTCAGTCGGAGCTTCTTCTCGTGCTCCTGCAGGTACTGCGAGAATTCGTTCAGGTCCAGGCCCGAGTCGCGGTCAGTATCGCCCATGGTAACGATTCTCTGTCAAGTAAAAAAAAGACACGACGTCCGTACCTGAAATGAGGCATTTTCATCATGCAGTGAGGAGGACGTGACGTGTGCAGGTCCAGGTGAGTAGTGAAGGGTGTGTGTGTGGATCCTCGAATGACTATGTGCAGAAGAATGCAGGGTGTGTGTGTGTGTGTATGTGCGTGTGTGTGTGAGTGTGTGTGTGTATGTGTGTGTTTATATGAATGTGTATATATGTGAGTGTGTATATGTATGAGTGTGTGTATGTGTGTGTGATATGTATGTGTGAGTGTGTATGTGTTTGTATGTGAGTGTGTGTGTGTGTATGTGTGAGTGTTTATATGACTGTGTCTCCTCTGTGCAGTGTGTGTCTGTGCGTGTGTATCTCTTGTAGTGTGTGTGTGTATGTGTGTGCGTGTTTCTCTGCCTGTTCTATATGTGCAGTGGTGTGTCTGTCAGTGTGTGTATATGTATGTGTGTGTGTGTGTGTAAAATGTCCTTTTCTGAGCAGATCCAGAACTCGGCCTCTACCTGCGCGTCCCCGGCCTCTGCGGTGAATCCCATCCCCGCCAGACCCGCCTTCAGCTCGGCCACGTCGATCTTTCCGTCCCGGTCGGTGTCCAGCTGGGCGAACAGCTCCGCGTAGGAGCGGGACGCCGCGTCGGAGGCGCAGTGCGCGTCGGACATGAAGAGACTCCGCGCCGTGAGGAACATGGCGGCGCGTTTTATACTTGTTATACTTCCAGATTATTCCTACTTCATCACACCAAACTTCCCGGCTTCCAAAGAGAGGAACGGGGGTCACTTCTCCGTTCCTCGGGGTGGCAGGACACGCCCTGTTCTCTCTCTCTCTCTCTCTACCCTGTAACCACGCCCTGTTCTCTCTCTATCTGTCCACGCCTGTAACCACGCCCCTCTCTCTATCCTGTAACCACGCCCCTCTCCCCTCTCTCTACCCTGTAACCACGCCCTGTTCTCTCTCTCTCCTTCTCCATATATAAATATATATTAATAAAAGAAGCCTGAAAATAAAAGTACATTTTTACTTAATGGAACGTTCGCTTCCGTTGCGGTTTCACCATGTTACCATCTTTATAGATCCGGATTTATAGTCTCTCTGGCGCCACTGGCGCTGTAATATACATACACACACACACCTACACACACACCCTGTAGAGGAGAACATATCGGTACATATGGACAGGTTTCGGCTGTTAAACGGCATAAGCCAGAACATTGCGACCACTGTCAGGTGGGGTGAAAGTGACGTCCCCCCGGCGCTGCCCAAATAAACCAATATAATAAAGTACGAGCCTAATGTTGAACTGCGCCTGATGATTCGGGTTCTGATCCTCGCGAACGCGCCCAGCTCGCCGCCTGACGGCCGCGGCGCCTGACGTCATCACGGCCGCCGAACAGAAGGCGGGAGCCTCGCGTACCCGCGTCCCCCGCGCTTTTCCCGCCACACGGAGCCGTCATGATGAAGAAGAAGAAATTCAAGTTCCCCGGGTGGACTTCGAGCTGGACGAGCTGTCCTCCGTCCCGTCCGTCAACGGGGTCCTGTGTCTGCAAGGTCCGCCTGCTGGACGGCGGCTTCTCGGAGGAGTCGAGCCGGTGAGGACAGCGGACATGCTCCATGCTAATCTCCGACATGATTATAAGAATAATAATATTACCCCCGGAAATAAACTGCATATTTGTGTGTATGACGTTTAGATATTTATATATAATGATGTGTATGATGGTGTGTTTGTCTGGGGGACCGGTTTGTGTGTGATTGTGAGCATGTTGGACATCACTGTGGTGAGTCCACGTGAAATGCTCGTCCTCGCCGCTCTGAGACAGGCCTGGACACCGTGGTCACGTCTTCAGAGGACAGAAGATGCGGCTTTCTGATCCGTCTTGGACCTCAGTGACGCCTCGGCGGTATTTGGAATTATTTCGGTTCCGTTTGAGGTTCTAGACACTTGCTGGACTGTGCGGCATGTTCTGGAACACAGCTTCCTGCTGTGAGGCGGGGCGGAACAACACAGTGTTGTTGCATTTTGAAGAACGTTTAGAGGAAAGATGGGGTTCAGGGGTCATTGCCCCGGGGCTGCGACCATTTACCAGGTGACCTTTGAAGTCTCCGGTGACACACGAGCCAGCGTCTGGTGGCTTTTGGTGACCTGCTGGCAGGGATGTGAGGGCGCCTCGAATTTCAGGGCTCTAAATTTAGTGTTGTCATGGAAACGGCAAGCTGGGGGTTTCCATGGGCAGTGGTTGCCACGGCAGCCATGGTACTGTGTAGGGGGAACAGCGGAACATCTACCAGCATCTATATGACAGAACGACTGTGTGTGTTTAAGGTTTAAAACCTGGTTTTAGAAACAGAAAACACACTTTCATGCCCACTCTCACACACACACACACACACACGCCCACTCACACACACACACACACACACACACACACGCCCACTCTCACACACACACACACACACACACACACGCCCACTCTCACACACACACACACACACACACACACGCCCACTCTCACACACACACACACACACACACACACATGCCCACTCTCACACACACACACACACACACCACACACACGCCCACTCTCACACACACACACACACCACACCACGCCCCACTCTCACACACACACACACACACACACACCTGCCCACTCTCACACACACACCACACACACCCACACTCCCACTCTCACACACACAGACACGCCCACTCTCATGGGTGGTAGTGGCCTAGTGGGTAAGACACTCGTCTATGAACCAGAAGACCCAGGTTCAAATCCCACTTACAACCATCGTGTCCCTGAGCAAGACACTTAACCCTAAATTGCTCCAGGGAGACTGTCCCTGTAACTACTGATTGTAAGTCGCTCTGGATAAGGGCGTCTGATAAATGCTGGAAATGTAAATGTAAATGTACACACACACACACAGGCACGCCCACTCACACACACACACACACACACAGACACGGCCACTCACACACACACACACAGACACGCCCACTCACACACACACACACAGACACGCCCACACACACACACACACACAGACACGTCCACTCTCACACACACACACAGACATGCCCACTCTCACACAGACACGCCCACTCTCTTACACACACACAGACACGTCCACTCTCACACACACACACACACAGACACGCCCACTCTCTCTCACACACACAGACACGCCCACTCTCTCTCACACACACACACAGACACGCCCACTCTCACACACACACACACACAGACATGCCCACTCTCACACAGACACGCCCACTCTCACACACTCACACACACACACACACACACACACACACGCCCACTCTCATAGGTGGTAGTAGCCTAGTGGGTAAGACATTCGCCTATGAACCAGAAGACCCGGGTTCAAACCCCACTTACTACCATCGTGTCCCTGAGCAAGACACTTAACCCTGAGTGTCTCCAGGGGGGGACTGTCCCTGTAACTACTGATTGTAAGTCGCTCTGGATAAGGACGTCTGATAAATGCTGGAAATGTAAATGTAAATGTACACACACACACACAGGCACGCCCACTCACACACACACACACAGACACGCCCACTCACACACACACACACAGACACGCCCACTCACACACACACACACAGACACGTCCACTCTCACACACACAGACACGCCCACTCTCTCTCACACACACAGACATGCCCACTCTCACACAGACACGCCCACTCTCTCTCACACACACAGACATGCCCACTCTCTCTCACACACACACACAGACACGCCCACTCTCACACACACACACAGACATGCCCACTCTCACACAGACACGCCCACTCTCACACACACAGACACGCCCACTCTCACACACTCACACACACACACAGACCCACACACGCCCACTCTCACACACACACCCACACACACACACACACACAGACAGGCCCACTCTCACACACGCCCACTCTCTCACAGTGTGTGTGTGTGTGTTTTGTAAAAGTGTTCCCATAGCAACAGGGGAATTTTTGCTGGTTTCTCGGGCAGGAAAATAAAGTTTGAGTGTGTGGGCGAGTGTGTGTCACTAGCTTCTAGTTTTCCTGTATGAATGAGTCATGTGTGTGTGTGTGTGTGTGTAGGGAGACGGTACAGGCGAACTGTGTACGGTGGAAGAAGCGATTCTCCTTCCCCTGCAAGATGAGCGCCAGTGCTGGTACTGGTGTCCTGGACCCGTGTGTGTGTCGGGTGTCTGTTAGGAAGGTATGACACCCACACACCACACAACACCTTCAGGTGTAAACATCGACAGCATAGAAGCACTTTTTAAGTTATTCTTTTTTTTTCTTTTTACGTTGCAGGAGCTGAAAGGTGGGAAGACGTTTGCCAAGGTATGAACCGTCATGGCCGCTTCTTCATCCTTCACTCATTTAACATGTTTTGCTGAAATTGGACCGTTCTTCTTCACCGTCATCGTCAAGCTGGGCTTTGCTGACCTGAACCTGGCCGAGTTTGCAGGTTCGGGCAGCACCACCCGCAGGTGCCTCCTGGAGGGTTACGGACACCAAGAACACACGGCAGGACAACTCCATCCTGAAGGTACACACATTCACACACTCACATGTATACAGAAGTGTGTGGTTTGCTAGAGGAGTATCTCACAGCTCTCATGTCCCCCGTGTTCAGGTGGTCATCAGCACTCAGCTCATGTCAGGAGACCCCTGCTTTAAAACGTAAGTGTCCAGGACGTAAAACTCCAACGTGCCGTTCTTCTCCAGATGGGACTTGAGACCTGGCAAGCATCTTCTCAGATGGTGCAGAAAGTGACACGTGTTGATGAAATGACAAGATCTGATAGTGGTGTTAAAAAATACCGATACAGCAATATCCTGCGATATTTTAGGTGCCGATATTGTATTGATACAGCGACATCACGTATCAATATTTATCTATACAAGTTTAGTCCACCGGGAGGTGCTGTCCAGCGTATTCTGTAGTGAGGTCAGCAGAGAACTACGACCTCGCTGGGGGACAGGGGTGGCCCAGCGGGTAACCAGTAATCAGAAGGTTGTCGGTTCGAATCCCAAGCAGTAAAGGTGCCACTGAAGGTACCGTCACTGCTCACCAAGAGTGATGGTTAAATACAGAGGACACGTGTCACCGTTTCATGTGCTGTGCTGCGGTGAATCACAACGGTTTTATTTTTTATTCTTTTCCAGAGTGGACTTTGTGTTTAAAATCTCTCATTTGGTTCACTAGGACCCAATCTGTAAAAACTATTAGTTTAATAACGCAGAATCCATAATAAATCTACATTTCCTAGAAAGGAAGGTTTTTTAGATCATTAGTGGTGTTAGAACGTGTAGTGGAAGTTGGTTCTACCACCTCATCTCCAAGACGGAGAAGAGTCTGGATGATCGAGAGATGGTGGTACCAGTGGAGCAGTGATGGAGCAGTGTTGATGGATCTGAGGGACCTCGGTCAGCTACAGGAAGCCGGTGGGAGCGCTGTGGGAGAATCTAGGAAACGCACACCCCAGATCTCACTCGTCCGTCTTTCTTTGTGTGTTAGATGTTAGACCATCGTGGTGAGGCCCTTCTTTCCTCCTCTTCAGCCTCTCCAGAGCTCCAGGTGGAAAGTGAGCTTCACCAGGTAGGACAGTGGTGCAGATCTGACGCGGGCGTGTGTTCCACAGGCCGCCGTCCACAGCCACGGTGGTGGGGATTCAGGGGGACGCAGAGGGGCCTCTTAGAGGACAGAAGAGGCGGGGGACTCGCAGAAACCCTACCTGGCCATCTCAGGTGAGTT